>NC_135700.1:1987835-2249242 GCF_964276395.1 Gasterosteus aculeatus
TAACGCAGAGGTCATGCAAGGCGTCTCGTCTGTCAGAAGCGACCGCGCATGCATGGTGACCTGACGTGATTTTTTTTCTTTCAATGGAAGGGATCTACCTGGTCCCCTTAGTCTAACGCATGAGCTCACTCACAGAGTGCGACCCCCAGTGGACTTTACTTTCATAGAAATGCAATGTATGTCTTTTTGTAATTCTCACAATAGCAAAGTCATCCGGCGGGCGCCAGTGGACCCTACGGCGTGCCGGATTAGGCCCGCAGGCCTAGAGTTTGACACCTGTGCTTTAAGGTCTTAACATATTTTGGTGAAGGTGTATGTTTTTTTTAATCAACCATCCACCTCAACCTCCTAAAGCAGACATTCACACTCTTTATACTACGTCAATTACTCTTCCGGTCGATTGAATGGATGGGTTAAAATGTCTCTCATACAGGTGGCAATTTCCAGTTCTGTGGAGTGAGGCCGGTCCAAAAGTGTCTTAACACCTTAATTCTCTCTAATAACCAACAGCGTGTAGCTGCCCAGGTTGCAAAAAGAAGCCAGATTGTATGTCATTCTATAAGAAGATGATTCTTATCTCACTTTTTTTTTTAGCATTTGAACAGTTTATGGTCTGAAACACTAGTTTCAAGGCTTCTTCAATACATAATGATTTTCTTTGAGCAAACTATTTTACCTTTAAGAGTCATATAGACGGTGTTACGCCTCTTGAAGTAATTCTTCACGCAAGTGACTCTTTGTGCAAGTTTCAGGCCTGCCTGGCCCCTGTTCAGTTCCTGATGAGCAAACCTGAGGCGCATTATATGATCAGCAAAGCTCCATACAAACCCTACCTTGTCCCCTCAGGAAAATGCTTTGTGGTTGGTGTTGTGAGATGTACAGCTGAGTTACTAACTAGGGGGAGGTTTTTAGAGTTCTGCAATTTGTTTTGAGATTCTTGTATTCTAGGTTGAGCTGCCTGACGTCATTACTTCGTTTTTGTCAGTGTATTTTCTGGTCACTATGTAATCAATAAATGTCACGATTATTAAATTGTTCTAGCTATTCGTTTTTGTTTCGCCTTTGAACACTAATAGCGAGTGCTGATTTTTGGTAAAGTGTACCTGAGGTTGATTGTTTCTAACATGACCACAGTCGTCTAATGGTGAAATTAGCATGTCAAGGCTTCAAAATGCCAAAACACAAACAAAACAACAACAAAATGGGTGACTTCACAATGATTATGTCTAGTTTATTCCCTCTATGGTCTTAAACAGATGCTGAAAGTTACCTTGGCCAAGGGCCTGTGACGACAGTTAGAGGGCCGTAAGAACAGCGGAGAGAATTGTATGACAAATTGTTTGACAAACCCTGGCTTGCCGTTCCTTTTATTTTGGTCCATATGCTGAGCAAAGCTAAATGCCTCCTTGCTTTAGTTTCAGAGTGATCTTGATCAGCTATAGATTGCATCCCAGTAGTGAGCCTCATGGGCAAACCTTCTGTTTGCTAGCCAACGTTGATGAATTGATTCAACTTTCAAAAATATAGCAGCAGGTAGTGAAGGGGAATAGTTATTTAGGTCTTCAAAGCTATTTTTGTCTTCTTTATATCTATCTGTTCCTGTGATAATTATTTGAACAATCTGTGCGTATTACAATATAGTTTAATATTTGACATGCATCCAATACAAACCGTGCTCTTCAGTAGCTCGTCCCCTTGCTTCAAAATCAGTTACAAAACAAAAAGGGGTTATGCCCAAAAATACCCCTCTACATTATAGATGAATAGAGGTGTGTGTGTATCTGTTTTTAAAGAAAGACAATGGTGTGGATTTAAAGACAATGCTTTGTGCTTGCCAGAGCTTTGATGCCGAGCGTATGCATTTGTGAGTCACTCTGTGCACATTTGCGATTATTGAGACTGATCTGACCTCATACAAGAGCCATCGTTCCAAGAGATATTTACCCCAGTCTTTTCCTAGCACATTGTTAAACATTTTTTTAGGTTTTTGTACCACCATTGTTAAGCTCAATGGTCTTTTATTTTGCTGCTCCCTCGCTACCCCATCATTATACTCCCTCTCTTTCCTGCTAGTGTATGTGTCTGTTTGCGTTGCCCCGTCTTTTCACCTGGAAGTGTCTAGGTGTGTATTTATAGTTCCCTGGACAGCATACATGGACACGGCCAAACATCCTTTTCCTCTCTGGAAATCGCAGAGACTGTAACGGCAGATTGAAACCTTGTTGACGCTTCGTAACAAGGTTTGTGTGTGTTTGTGAGAGATGTCATTTATTATTAATTTGTCTAACCCTTCAAACTTAA
The DNA here is from genome assembly GCF_964276395.1 of Gasterosteus aculeatus. NCBI lineage: Eukaryota > Metazoa > Chordata > Actinopteri > Perciformes > Gasterosteidae > Gasterosteus > Gasterosteus aculeatus. Next base: position 1,990,137 of record NC_135700.1, read on the forward strand.
AAAAGGAATAAATACATCTAATCTAATAGAGAAGTTCACTGACATTTATTCTGTAGGCATACCAAGCATTTAAATCATTTTGCTTTAACCCATTATTACAACTTGTGTAAAGACACACACGTTGGAAAAATAACACATTTACACACACACATTATATTTATATATTATGTGTGTGTGTGTGTGTGTGTGTGTGTGCGCGCGCGCATGTGTGTGCTTACAATAGATTTACGTTGGAACGATCAGTGAGAAATTGCTGAAAATATTGCCATGTTATTGCCAGCTTTAGCATTGTGCGTTGTAATTAGTCCACTTCTCAGAATGTTAATGTATAGAATTAGCTTTAGATTCACTACATAGTAATAAATATGGCTGGACAATGTGTATAAATAAACATAACTATGGTATTATGCATTTCTGCATCAGGTCCATAAATTCGACTCCAGATTTAAGTGGCTTAACAGCACACTTGATAATTATTATTTACTGAGGGATGTGCATCAATATTGCCCAACTAATAAGCATTTTAAACATGAAACCATTGCTTTTCATCTTACATAAGTCCATATTTTTAACTAAACCTTGACTGAGGGACTACATAACCATGGTCTTGTTTTAATGCGTCTATGAGGAAAGCCAGCACACCCATATCATGGGCAATTCCGGTCATCCATGAGAAAATGAATGAATGAGAAAAGTCTAACCACTACCTTAAATTGTGTAAAGAAAATTGCAATTTTTAGCATTGTTTGAGTTGCAGCTATAGACCTGTCCGTCAGTTCTTAAATTTCCTGTTAACACAATATATATGTATATATATGTATGTATATATGTGTGTATATGTATGTATGTATATATGTGTGTATATGTATGTATATATGTGTGTGTGTATATATATGTATGTATATATATGTGTGTATATATGTGTATATATATGTGTGTGTATATATATGTGCGTATATATGTGTATATATATGTGTGTGTATATATATGTGCGTGTATATATATGTGTGTATATATATGTGTGTGTATATATATATATATATATATATATATATATATATATATATATATACATATATATGTATGTATATGTATGGCATATATATGACACCACGCACCAGTAAGCCCTGTAAACATAGTGACAAAGTGAAAGCAGGGAAACCTTGATTCAACCTCAGCGGCTGCTTGCCGTTGGCCCCGCTGTTTGTCTATGTAAGTGTGTGCGAGTGCAGAAGTTTTTTAGCGAGTGTGTACGAGTGTGTGCGTTATGGGGCCAGTATCCACCCCAGACACAGCAGCTCTGGCTGATATAATGACAAGGGCTGGGTTGCTAAGGAAGGCCCTGTCTCTATCAAACACACACACTCAACGTGCCTTTCCAATTCCCTGGGGCCATGTCACTCCACTCCAAAAAATCACACACTTGCACAGCTCTCCAGGAAAAACCCGTCAACACTTTAAGCATTTCCGCGTATTGTAGAATTTAGGATGGCTGTGAGTAGAACAGGGAATTTATAAAATAAAAAAATGCTAATGTGCGTGAATATGAGTCACTTGCCTGGTGTCTCGCCTGGCCATCAAGTGTAGCAGTGTTTTAATGATGCATCTGCTTGTTGCAAATGATTCTGGGCACATGGCGAAACCCAGGGCTGCTGGCCCCCTTTGATGTCCCCGTGCACGCACACTCACGCACGCATACACTTTCTTGAAAACGCTCTTACAAGCATTTCTGTTTGCAGCCCCTCCCCCCAACACACCATTTCACGTACTCCCAAAAACACACACACACATGTGCACACTCCCATACAGCGATGTACTGGGCAGCGGTTCATTCGGGCCCCCTCTGGTGCTGTGGTGGCTGGTTTTAATGTCCCTGCCTAATGATCTGGCAAGCGTCGAAAGGTAAATGATAATTTGCTTTAAGTGGAGCCTTTAGGCGGAAAAGCCTTGTAGGGCTTAGCCGTCTCCCTGACATGACAGTGTTCAACATCAAGCAGCACCTCGACAGATTCCATTTCAAATACGATTTCTTTATGAAAATCCCTTGGATCGACGCTGACTGTTGCTTGAACAGACATGCATCTGTATTTGTATGTGTATTCGTAAAGGCGTCCAACAAAAGGGACGATTGAAGACAATTTAGTTCGAGACAGACGGCGGCTGGACACAGCGAACAGCGAGAATTGCCCACAGTGTGTTTTTTAAGGCTGTGAAAGCACATTCTGAGGAGACACTACAAAAATCTAGCCTTGGTGTGGTGCCTTTGTAGCAGAAATCTGGGATGTTTCAAATGTGTTTCTCATCACGGAAAAGCAGACTCATTATCACTTCTGTATACTCCTTTTCTATTTTTCATCAGGCTTTGTAAGCATAAAAAAGTGCTAAAGCTGTTTTGTGTGTGCGTGTATTGTGTTGCCCGATTTCCTTCACTTGTAAATCAGTCAGAAGTTACTGAGCACAGTGGGGAAACTGCTGAAACTTAAACGTCTGCACCGGAATACATTGACAGCTCTCTCTAACTTTTTACACCCGCATACCCGAGCATAACTCGAACTGATTGCGCATTTGTTTGTCGTGCCATACGCACAAAAGCCGGCCACTGTCCATTTTCAATCGGTCAGTACTTTAAAATCATTGACCATAAATTGCCATACAAAAAACAAGAATTCTCTCTAAATGAGATGCTCACCAAACGCTGGCAACCACGTTCCTCAGCCAACGAACCAATCTGACATTGAGGATGTAAAGTTGGTGTAACAGGAGAGGAGAACAGATAGGGGGTGAGGGTGAACATCAAGGGAAAAGTGAGGAAACAAGACAACAGCTAAGTCAAACAGAAGGCAGGTTGGAGACGAGAAGGTGAACGTTTGACAGCTGGCGATAATGCGTGGCTGCAGGGCAGATGTCTTGTCCCCTTGCTCCCCTGCCTCCTCCTGTACTTTCATCCTTACCCTACTTATTTTTCATTCTTCAACAAAAGTTTGCTACCCCCTGAAACATGATCTATATCCCCTCTCCACACCTCTTCCTCCACCAATTGAAATATTGCATATTCAGAATCATCTTTAACACATCTGCACTTTCAACCTCTCAACGCTTTTACAATTTTGCCTCTGTGTGAAATAAAAATGTTTTTGTAACACAGAATTGAACCAATTCTGCAATGTTGTTATCTCACATCCTCAAGCAGAAGTCAGTAAGTTAAACCCCCTAGAGCTGTAGCGTGGTTTCAGTACACTAGGTTGTTTTCTGCAGGTTTAAACCAACTCATTTAATTTGGGCCTGAATCTTTGGCCTTTTTCTGGGAATTTAAATGTCACCACACATGACATCAGGAAAAAAGTGCTTTGATGATATATTTCAGTAATCAGGAAAAATTTATTGCCATAATATGTCAGACATACAAGGAATTTGACTTGGCGGTTAGTGCCTAACAGCAGACAGTATGACAATGGACGACAAGACAACAGTGCAAGAGGAACAAAATTTAATGCTATGGGGTTAGTAATTTAAGGCTATGGGTTAGTTTAAAATAAAGGAACACAAGTTAAAGTTAAAAAGTTAAAAATATTTAGAAATTAAAAATAAAGTGCACTAGCAAACAAAAAGTGAGTGAGTGAGGTCAGTACCACCCAGGAAGTTAACACTGGTACCTGTGATATAAATTTACAAAATGTACTCCATCCTTCTTCCACGTCTCCTGGCATTTCCCTCTCTTGGTTCACCTCATATCTCTCAGATCGACATCATTGGCATAAGCAACCTTAAACTGATTGGGTGAGCTGCTACAAGGGTGGCAGTGGGGGTCTAGACCGAACAGACATGGGTCGCAGATGCTGGTTCTGGGGATGTGGAACGTCACCTCTCTGGGAGGGAAGGAGCTTGTATATGCTTGTGCAGGATGTGGAGCATTGGATCTGGTGGGGCTTACCTCTACGCACAGCCTCTGCTCTGGAACCGTACTCCTGGATATGGGATGGACTCTATTCTACTCTGGAGTGGCCCAGGGTGTGAGGCGCCAGGCAGGTATGGGGATACCAGTCCCTGGTTGAATGGTGCTACATTGGAGTTTAACCCGGTGGATAAAAGAGTCGCCTCCCTATGCTTTGGGTTGTGGGGGGGATTCTGACTGATTTTTGGGCCCTGAATTGAGCCGTGCATGGGGCTCAAGTAGGAGACTACATAGTCCTACTGGGAGACTTCAGTGCAAATGGTGGCGACGATGGAGATATCTGGAGCTGTTTGTTATTGGACTTCTGTGCCACTCATGGATTTTCTATAACGAACACCATGTTGGAACATAAGGATGTTCATAAGTGTACATAGTACCTGAGCAACCAAGCACAAAGATTGATGATGGATTTTGTGATCGTAGCGTCTGATCTGAGGCTGCATGTTTTGGACACTCAGGTAAAAAGAGGGGCAGAGCTGTCAACTGATCACCATCTGGTGGTGAGCTGGGTCAAAGGATGGGGGAAGACTCGGAATAGACCTGGTAAACCCAAGCGGTAGTGCGGGTGAACTGGGAATGTCTGGGAGAGGCCCGGGTCCAAAATATTTTCAATTCACACCTCCAGCGGAACTCACATTACTGTGGATGTAAGGGACATTGAACCAGAGTGGTGTACGTTCAAAACTTCCATTGCTGAAGCTACGGCAGTGGGTTGTGCCACCAAGGGGCGGTAACCCCCTAGTGAATACTGGTGGTCAGGGAACCCGTCCAACTGAAGGAGGCCTTCCGGGTTACGATATCCGGTGAGACTCCGGAGGCAGTTGCAGTGTACCGACGGGCTCGAAGGGTGGCACCCGCTGCCGTGAAGGAGGCAAAGCAGCGAGTGTGGGAGGATTTTGGGGTAGCTATGGAGAAGGACTTTCGGTCGCCTTCTGGAAGACATCCGGCACCTCAGGAGGGGGAAATGGGGAACCATCCAAGCTGTGTACAGTAAGGATGGTACCCTATTGATTGCAACTGAGGAGGTTATCAGGCGGTGGAAGGAACACTTTGAGGAGCTCCTGAATTCAACTACTATGCCCTCTTTGGTGGAGGCGGAGCTGAAGGCAGAGGAGGGATCAGCGTCAATTTGCCTGGTCGAAGTCACAGAGGTAGTCAAGCAATGCCGCAGTGGCAAAGCCCCGGGGATTTATGAGATTTGTCCGTAGATGCTGAAAGCAATGGGTGTTTGGAAGTTGTCTTGGAGGACACTCCTCTTGGTGGTACCTCTCTTCAAATAGGGGGTCCAGAGAGTGTCTGCCAATTACATGTTATCACACCACTTAGCCTCCCTGGTAAAGTCTTCTCCAAGGTGCCGGAAAGGAGGATTCAGCCAATAGTTTTTCGTCCTGGTCGTGGAACGACAGACCAGCTCTTTACTCATTCAAAGATCATGGAGGGGGCCTGGGAGTATGCTAATCCAGTCTACGTGTGTTTTGTGGACCTGGAGAAGGCGTATGACCAGGTCCCCGAGAGATAATGTGGGAGGTGCTGCGGGACTTTCCGGTGGGGGTTGGCCTTCGCCTTGTCACCAATCCTGTTTGTGGTTTTCACAGACAGGACATCGAGGTGTAGTCGGGGGGAGAAGTGTCTACAGTTCAGGGGGGCTGTGGATCTTCTCGCTGCTCCGTTGTGTTGAAAGGAGCCCGTTTAGGTGGCTTGGGCATCTGTTAAGGATTCAATTCTATTCATTCCATTTTGTGGGGCGACGTGGCGCAGGGGTAGAGAGGGTGCGCTGGGAACTGCAACGTTGGTGGTTTGAGTCCGAGCTGCCCAATGTCCCATGTCAAAGTGTCCCTGAGCAAGACACCTAACCCCTAATTGCTTCCCGGGGATGGGTTAAAAATGTAATGTAAGTCGCTTTGGATAAAAACTTCAGCTAAATGACCTGTAATGTAATTTTATTTTGTATAGCCCAATGTCGCAAATTACAAATTTGCCACAGAGGGCTTTACGGTCTTTACACATACGACATCCTCTGTCCTGAAACCCACACATTGGCAGAGGATAAACTCCCCCAAAAATGAAAAACCCTTCCAAGAGGGAAAAAAGGGAAGAAACCTTAGGGAGAACATCAGAGGAGGGATCCCACTCCCGAGATGGACAGACTACAATGTCTGCCATGTGTACAGAATGAACAATGTAAACGATGTATAATACATTCAATTCCTATAACAGATATTGTTCAAATAATTGTGAGTATCAAGCAAGGCGCGCGGCAGGACCACTGCAGGGACAACCACCATCAGATAGAACCACCATTCGCAGAAGCCTGTGTGGAGGTTGATAATCAAAAGTTCTTTTCATGGGCTTAGTTGGGGGTTTGCTGTCTTGTCTTGATTTAAGAGTTAGGTAAGGAGCAGGCAGACACGAGTCTGACAAGATGGGGAGTCAGTTTATGTCCTGGCTGAGGAATGTAAGGTCTGCGGGTCAACTAGAAGATTTACCAGCCAAGGGGGGTTAGAGACACACCAACACTATTCAACATACACACTCTGTTTACGATGTTTACGTTAAGTCAGGAGTCTGGACATTGGATGTGACCGGATCTTAGATGCGGGAGGTGGAAGGTCCTCCTCCACGCCAGTTTAGGGCCAATAGAAATCTTTCCTTCTCTGTCTTTCAAGGGTTATAAAACATGATGTTCTTGCTGATGTTAGTTAGTTGTTCTTCCGGCCTGTGTGCTGCCTGAACTGCTCCTGCCTTTGCAAACGCAGCGCTGATACTTGACCTGTGATCTGACAAATAAATTTCCCAGAACGAGAGAAGTCATTCGGCTGAATTTTTGATAACCCCGACCAGGCTCCAAATCTTGAACACGTATTCTTACAAGGTAGAGCACAGGACTATAGGAGGTAATATTGGTTTATGATGACAGTAATATGATTAATATTTAAAATAATAATGATGATGATGGCAGCAGCAGGTGTCAGGACCGGGGTCCAGAAGGAACTACGATCTACGGAGACCTGCTAGGGGAGAAAGCGCAAAAAACTCCCGGAAAGAAGCTAAATTAGTCATGTGCATTAATAAAACGTGGATGATTGTAGAAAGAGAGCGTGAGAGAGGAGCTCTGTGTGCCCTAAGAAGTCCCCCGGCAGTCCAAGCCTATAGCAGCTTAACTAAGGGCTGGTCCGGGCTAACCTGAGGCAGCCCTAACTATAAGCAAAATCAAAGAGGAACGTTTTAAGCTTTCCTCTTTGATTTTGCTTAAAAGAGCTGACCGAATCTGACCGAATATGCCCCCTGGACTGAAATTGGAAGCTGGCTCCACAAAAGAGAAGCTTAACAAAAGAGGAGCCAGGATGCCCCCTGGGCGCCTTCCTAGGGTAGAGGCCCCCGAGAGATTATATTTTCGCACTGGCCTGGGAACGTCTCGGGATCCCCCAGTCATAGCTGGTAGATGTGGCCTGGGAAAGGGAAGTTTAGGATCCCCTGCTGAAACTGTTGCCCTCGCGACCCGACCCCGGATAAGTGGCTTAAGATGAATTAATGATTCAACCTTAAATGCTCCACCTCCCCAGTGACCCATGGTGCCCCCAAGGTTCCGTGCTTGGTCCCTTACTCTTCATCCTTTACATCCTTACCCTTAGACAAATCATTGATTGTGATAGTCTCAATTTCCAGTGCTATGCCGATAACACCCAACTCTCCTCCAAGAGCATTACCTCAGTCACCCACTCCAGTCTCACTGGATATAATATATAAAATCATGGCTGCAACAGAAATTTCTGAAACTCAACTGCAATAAAACTAAACCAACCACATCACCAAGACTGCCTTGTTCCGCCGCTGCCTCAGGTCCACCAATGCAACCACGCTGATAACCATCAGGACCAACTGCCAGACATGGGGCTACAGAGCCTTCTTAGCTGCTGCATCACCTCTGGAAGGCCCTCCACATCCACATCCGCCGGGCTCCCATCCTATCACATTTCAAACAAGCTCTCAAAGAACTTGGAGTATGCACTATAAAACACTCAAGTGTCATTATAAAAATTGGATTTTTATATATATATTATTGCATAGAACAAGCTCTGAGTTGAAAACAATTTACACATTTTGTTCGGTACTTAATTTAGGAACAGTTGTTCTTAAAATGCTACAATTGAGTAATATCACAATTGCAATATTCTGCGAATCAAATCAAATAGTTTACAGGGTATTCAGCATTTCATAATTATTTATATTGAAGAGTTTCATTGATGTTGTACATAAGTGAATTACAGTTTCTACTGCAGACTCAAATAATGCGTGACAACAGCAGGAAGCAAGGACCTCCGGGTTCTGTCCTTCACACACCACCAGTGAAGCTGCCTCCCAGTAAACAAGCTCTTTAACAAATGTCCATGCATCAGAGTAACAGATTTCATGGGGCCATGTTTTACTTGGTAATTTTGAAGTGGAGAGGTAGAGATACGGTTTAAATATTCCTAATTTTGCAAATCACAATTGAGATATTTACAGATTTTACAGACTTACTTGTCAGAACAAAACAATAAAATGTCTTTTGGCTGAGTAAATGGAAGAACTCAGCTCAGCAGAGAATGCAGAGCCAAAGCGTGATGATTTAATTACTCAAAAACATTAGAAGGTACTAAGTAAAATTATATGTGTAGGGCTTAACAATACTACGATAATGTAGCATTGGTTAAATACCGGTTCTGTGAATGCAAACAAATCCCATTTCCGTTCACTGATATTGAACACATTTTTCTAATGCAGTTTGCCAAACTTTCTAATCCGCTGTTTTTCTCAATAAATAAAATATTCATGCCTGAACACTGAAGTAAATGGGCAACCTAACAAAAAGAAGCAATTCAAGTTGTAACCGTTAGATGAAAAAAACACAGCATCAGCAACTGTGTGGATGAATTGTAGTGGCCTGGTGATATTTTATACTTTATGATTTATTTTTCCTTTTGTGCCGACAGTTGACCGTGCCAAATATGCCAAAGCATGTGAAATTGATTTGGAATCAAGGGGAAATATTTGTTAATTTTGTTGAGATTATTTGTTATCTGTGACTGAACAAGCAAGTGCTTGAATCGTCCTTTTATTTTTCAATGATTCAGCATGATTGCAATCCATCCGTCATGTTGCATAACAGGTAGTTTTAACCAAAATGAGACCAAAGGTAGTTACTGTGAAGGTTATTGTAGGAATAACCATTTTCGGATTAACAGAAAAGAGGAAACAACCTAAATAGACACAAGAGGAGAGATGAAGATCCCTCCCTCACTCTATATCTCCGCAGGCAGACTTGTGACTACCTAAGATAATCTATTATTAGTTCTAATCCGGATATTCAAGTAGGTGATTTCCAACCCTTCCAGTGAACCAAAAAAAAAAAAAAGGTGAATGACTGTTTAAATCAGGCAATGCAATAACTATTTACTGTTTCAATTCAAGATGATAACATTTATCTGTCATCTCCAAAGTAGTTTTCATCTTAGGTTGGGATATTACCCCTCAAAAAAAGATTCTTTATAAAACATCTTTCACCTTGGCAACTCTTATAAACATATAATATAACATAATCGTTTGGCTTGTCTTTAAACTGATGGAGAAGAGGGTGGTTGTAAAGTGATGGCAAATGTGATTTCCAGGGATTAGCAGTACACTTGTATGGTTTTTAGTAGCTGCAGGGAAAAATAGATACTGTTGCTTTAGTTGCTGATTTCGTTCCTGCTATGGGCAAATAGGGGAAAGCCCTAGGGGCACAGAGCCTCGGGAAATGTCTGGATGTCTCTTAAAAGGCTGTTTACCCCTCAGCTGTAATGAAGTGTGGAACATCGAAAACGGGTGTATTTGTAGCAAAAAGTTCCCTTTAGGATCACTGAACTGATCACTGAACTGGCCGGGGTTCACACTGCTTGAATTATTCCTTGCGAGGCATTTAGTGGCAAAAGCCACACAGCAAATCTGTTGCAATATTAGTAAAAGGATAATATGATGCAAACAGCAGCTAATAATATTCTTAAATGTATAATTACAATTACAGTATTTACAAAAGATTGTTGTGTTACCAAAGTAATATCTGCAAACTCTTAAGAATGACTTGGTAACAATTGTCTAGTTAATGATGTGAGCTGATGAATCAGTGGTTTGATTCATTCAGTTTTGATTCATTTTCTTATATATGATGACAAGCAAATAGTTCCACCTGTAAACAAGGTTCCTTAAAGTTGAACTCCAATTAACAAAAAGGTACCATGTTTGGACGGCTTTAGTGGCTGTTCATTATGTATTAACCTGGTTGACTTATCATGGTCATTTTTTTTTTTTATTCCAGCTGCTCAGTTCATCGATGAAGTAAAAAACCTTTTTGATAAACACTTTTGCTGATGGCAGACATTTTGCGAGTGTGTATTTCTCTGCTGTGGCCTTCGCCCAAGTCAAAGACACTGGCTAACTCCAGTTGCGTGGGACATCTCCTTTAATACACTGTTTTCCTTTCTTTCCTAGCCATCTTTGATTCCTGGACCGATCCTCCTCCTCTTGCACTCAGCTGCCTCCTTGCTTGTTGTTCTTGGAACTACATCCAAAAGTCCTCCGAGCCTTTCTGCGCTCCCCTCTATGAAAGTCGAGGGACATCAAAAGGGCTCTGTCAACATTAACATCGCTGAACCTTCCTTGTCTCTCAAATGGGCGAGTGTAGTCGACGTGTTTTAGTAGGATGGGGGGGGTGGTAGAAGCCTCAGACCCCCCTCTAGCACGTGTTTACCAGACAGTAGGGGCTAAGGGCCCTCTCCTTTTTCCAACACAAAGAGCCGCAGGGTTAAAGCTCAGCCACTGATCCCCTTCCAGCAGCCACCTTCCTTCCTTCTTCCACTTCCCCCTTTCTCATTCTTTTCCACTCCATGCCACACTGCGTTATGCCATTCGCTGCCATTCGATGTCGGTAGATGCAAATAGGTGCCGTTTGCTTGACTCCTGGAAGAGATTTTTCGTTAATAGGCACTTCCCCTTTCCTCTCCTTTCGCAACATATTTCTTTCTATCTTTTTATTTTCTGACATTTTTTGTTATTTGCTCTAGGTTATTTTTATTTCTTTAAACAATAATGTTGGGCTGCACCAAGCACAGGATACAGCAACGATACATTCACAATATGGATGCTCCAATCTACCACTGGTAAATTAGACTAATTTGTGTGTAGCTATATATGTTCTGCTCTGCTGCGGAATTTCAGCACACTGTCCTGTTATTTTTTTATGTTTTTAACAAGTTTAATTCCCATCAATCATGAGGACAGCTGCTACCGTTGTCTTTAAGTAACTGACAGCCACAACAAAACGACAACAACAGTACTCCAGGAACTGCTTGTTTTTGCGAGTGTGAAAGCTGTCATTGGATTCCATTTATTTTTTAAACCAGACCATATGCCATCCAATGAACCAATTTGTTCTCTTGACTTAATTTATTTTATAATATGACCTTCCATCCATTTTGTCCGTGCATTGTGTCAGGAGTGGACAGCACTGTTCCTGTGTGTGTGAGTGTTTTAAATAGAGAATAAAGCTGCAAGCCACAAACAGCTGTTATTAAGCCCCTGCCTCCTGCTGATTTGACAGAGAATTGGTCTATGAACTCAATCTACGAACAATCTACGAACACTCCCTGTCTGAATTGACTTTGATTTTGAAAAGTCGCCCATGTTGTTGTTATTTAGCCTCCCCTTTGCTCTTGTTTATGTAACCAGGGTTTGAAAATGCGTTACTGTTCAATAAGTCGTAACATTGTTCCTGTTTAACCAAGAAAAGAGTTCATCTTTTCCTTAATAGTCAATCTTTGTCATTCCATGCACAGAGATTTATTTAAGTGATCATCTGTCTCTATATAGACGATCTTTGTTTTCTCCGCCGACTGTTTTACTGAAGTAAGTTAAGAGAGCAGAAAACCTATGATTCATCGAAAAATTTGAATATTGAAGCATGAGCCATTCAAAATCGCGAGTTTCGAGGAGGAGGATCAAACCTTTGAACATTTAATATTCTGGTGAGTTGACTGAAGTTCGATGCGTTTACCGTTAGCTGCGTTAGCAAGAATGCTCAACGATATTTTTTATTTTTGTAAAGTTGTCTATTGTATTAAAACCAGTCAGGAAGGGAATTAGAAAAGGTACATTTATGAATGTGTAATGGATATAATTGAATGCCCTGAGCTGCTAATGTTAATTACTTGTTATATTGTGTGTGATGTTTTAGCCATGTGGCTTGCAGGCCTAGTTGGATCGGTAATGAATTGTTGTCCTGCACGTGTGCATAGGTTGTTTTTTTTGGATAGCTCCATGACTGGAACCAGAAGTACTGTCCGGTCTGCCACCACATCTTCATCCATCCACCACCAAGAGGACCCTCACATCGGACGTCACAGTGCGCCTGGAGTCCCTTTGACTTGACTTTGGTTGTGCACAGAAGGGTGGTAGGACACTTTTTTTTTTGGACGATACTCCTTCTTTTATACATTTTTTCCCGATCGAACTTATTCCTGAGATCTCAGAGGTTTTCTTTATTTTTTATATTAACTGCTTGGACATTCTTTTGATGTGTGGAATCGTGCATTTGCTGCAGAAATGATTGTCTAATTGTGTTATAAATAAATCTGTTGTGTTAAGTGTAATTTGGGGTGGACATTTCCTGTTTCCAATTGAATACTCACCAGTCTCCTCATCGAACCTGGATTGAATTTGAATATCCCCCTATATTCTGTATATTCTGCACTGTCTCTAAGCGGCAGTTGCAGGGGAGTGGTTACATTTAGATCAGGTTAATTGGTTATTTATAGACGTACATAATCTTTAACTGTATGATTAACAGGCATTTATACCAAATCAAGTGTACATATCATGATTTATCAGAAGAAACATTTCTCTATAATCTCTAAAGTCCACCAATTTCTTTGCAGCTACATTGAATGGATGTGTTACATTTACCTTACAATGTATTAGGGAAATATTTTTTGGGATTTACCATCAAAGTATTGAAATCCCATTCAAACCTCTCTTCCTTTAGCGAATACACCACAGAGCCACAAACTACATACAGGGGCAAATTGTCTTTCTATCATTCCCAATAATATTTTGACGGGATTTTATTTGCAAACAGCTGGAATCAATTAAATTTAATAAAACCTTTTTTAGGTGTATCTCAGGACTCTCATGCAAGATAATAGTTCACCTTGGGTCCTGCTAATCGGAATAATGGTCTTGTTTGCTGCATATGTCTGTAAACTGAGTGTAAATGTGTCTAGCTGTTGTGTTTTGCCCTGCAACGCATCATGTGATAATAGACCTGGCAGCAAACTGGCCAAAGGGGGAAGGCATAAGAGGGTTTTGGATAGGAGGGGGAGTAGACGTTGATGGGCACCGTGTGTGTGCGCGTGGCATCTCCATATTCCGTGGATGCATATACATGTTTATGTGGAGTTTGTCCCTCGTTGTGTGTGTTTGTGTCTGTGTGAGACTAGGCTCCTCGGTTACCAGGGAAATGGATGTGTTGGCCTCATCAGAGAGTCTCCAGCTGGTGGAGAGGCTTCGGAAGCGGCGCCTTGGCAGCCGCACGGTCAGGGGGGAGTTTGCATCTGTGCTGCCTTGGCACTGAACTGGATTGTGATTGTGGTGTATGGAGTGTGTGAATAGGGGTTTGTGCATTGAAGGTTGAGGGAGGCTAAGGTCCAACCCCTTTCACCTCTTAACAACCCCTCACCTTGCACGCGCGTACAGACAACAACCACGCACACACCGGCACACACACATTTCTCCTTCTCATTGGCATTATTTACACATTAAGTGCTAAAGATACAACGTTATCATTTATTTGAAAATGTGTCCTCCCCACCAGATATAATTCAAATACTCTCCTTTGCAGGAATGACATGGTCGTGTGGTGGTTAACACTGTTGCCCGTAAATTGACCATAGACAAACTAAAAGAAGCTATCTGACAGAAGTATTATAGTGTTCACATTGTGAATGCTAATTTGTAGTAACCCTCTCCTGAAGTGTTGAGAGATAGACAGTCAACGCACTGTATAGTAGAACATCTGTTTGAGTCTGATAGACTGGCCACGGGAGAAGTCGCTACTTCGCCTGGCGATCACTACAAAATCTTTTTCATAGGGGCAGAGACTACTTTTACTATTGCAAATTGTAACTTCCATTTACACTTGCTTGGTTGTCCCGTGGCATTACCAATTTAGTGTGGATTTTATCATAATCGGATACAGATAGAGACAATGATATATACAGTACAAAGACACTTCTCTTCACATTTCCTCTGTTACCTCTTAATCCCGTCTCCACCCCACCCCTCCGCCACTCTCCTTCTACTCCTCCTCTAAATCTGGCCTCCCCCTCTATTTTTCCCACCTCATTTTTCTCCCCTCTGCACTATTATTCACTCTTTCTACTCAACCTCATTATCCCTCTTTCCCCTTTGTCCACTGCTCTCTCCTTCCGCACTTTGGGCCTCCTCTCCTTGAAAGTGTCCCTTCTGTCCTCCTATCTATCTATCTATCCATCCATGTATTTATCTTCAGTTTGCAGTCTATTTCGATCCTACACACACACACACACACACACACACACACACACACACTGTATTCATTTAAATCAAGCGTCTTATTCCTTGCTCATTCATCTCCGTCCCAGCTGTTTTCATATGCCAGCGACCGTCATTAATATGTTTTTCCTGCCACATGTGCTGTGGATTATGGAGACTAACGACAGCGATAATATTTTAGTCAGGCTAGACAGCCTTGGTGGTTTGGATGGGGCCCACATGATCACAGGCACCGTTTGAAACTCAAGCCACTGGGAAATGAACTTTGACGTGACTTCAGACCCCAGATATTCTTTGAGAATAGAGTTCACACTGTTGTTTGGGGAGTGCCTGAGACACAGCGGTCTAAGTGGCTCGAGTTATCATTATCTCCTCTCCTTGTGTTTCTGCCTCTGATAGCTTTGCACAACGGTTATATACTCCCTTTCTCAGGTTAAAAAGGGAATAGTCAGTTGTTACTGATCAATTAAAACTACTAATCTAATAAACATTATATATATACATATAGTTTACTAAATCAATAGATTTAGATATAGTAAACTACAGCTGATTCCAATGCAAGATTTGGGAAAATTGTATTGTCTTTTTTTCAAGACTAGCAGCATTCTAGTCGGAGGAGCCATTGACCCAAACCTCACTGCGTAAAGGACAAAACTGTTGTCTTGATGTTGAACATCTGCAGTAAGTATAACGATACATTGAGATATTCATTTTTTGGTAATCCAACGAATATGTCACAGAAACCTGTTCGAGTGGATTAAATATTTGAAAAATGCAAAGTACCTGATGAATACATTTTTGCAGCAGTCCGAATCCACTGCCTGTAAGGTGTATAGCAGTCATTACCTCGCTGCTTATTATAGTATTGTAAGGTATTGGAAGATTGCAAGGTAAACTGTAGAGAGCAGCTTCCTTTTATATGTTTTTCTTTGTCGCTAAACACTTCCAACCCTCAGAGGTTGTGGCACAACCTCTTCTGGTTTTAATATATTATAGAAAAAATGTATTTTGCCAAACTACAGTATATCTTGCTTTTAGGGCAGCCTGTTAACTCAGCACATGACTTAAAGAATTTGTAATTTGAAATTTGTTATAAATTTGTTTATAGCTATCTATTTTTTGCAGAAAGACAAACACACATAGGCTGCTATAGAAGGCTGCTATGCAGGCTGTTATTTAAAATAAATCTAAATCGATGTTTTAACCTTTACTGTCCATTGAGTTTTTTAGTTTCATTGAATCTGATTCAAATGATAATTTGGGATTTTTCCTCCAATGGCCCCTTCAATTGCCTACCTTAAGGATAAATCAAAATTGGAATGCATCCTTCACTGTAAAGCTTCAAGTGGCCTTTGACCACTCACGCCTGAAGCTGATTTATGTGAAAGCAGACAATGCTATATTTCACATGTGCGTCCACATGATTGTTTCCCATGGCGAACCTTTATGTTATATTTGAAAGTGAGCTTATATACTGTGCAGCAATCTGTGTGTACTGTGTGTGTGTGTGTGTGTGTGTGTGTTGACTGGTTGGGGAAAGAGTTTCTGGTGCTTCACTTCCATGTTCGACAGCATGTTTGCGCGTCTCAGCTCAGAGCGTCTCTCAGCCTAATCCGTCCTTATCTCCCAGCGCGACAACACAACAAGAGGATCTCTAAAGAAGACATTTCTCTTTTTCCGCGGCGCTGAGCGCTCCAGCGATGCTGTTTAAGCGCCGCCTGCTTGTGCGCTATGTCTTTTCTCTTCTTACAAGATTCATTTGGTTTGAGCGTGCACTCACACCTGCGCATGAGTGCCTTTAACTCAGCGAGAAGAACAAGTGTGTGTGTGCTTTTGTCTGAACTTGTGCATTCCAGCTCAGGAAGCGAGTGCTGTTGTCATTCCAAAGCACCTCCAACATCAAACTCAGACTAAAGGTTGTCTGCAAGTCTTGACATTAGATAAATGCCTGGTCGGGTTGTACATACAGCTTTACCAATTCTCCAATAGGTCTCCCGGTCTCTCTCTCCCCCTCTATCTGCCAGCCTCTCTTTCTCTCTCCATCCAGGCTGATCTAATGACTCATAGGAATGCATCGAGCTGCTTGTCAGAGATCAATCATCTTCGTCAGGTCGTTCTACCGATTGTTTGAATAGCGGGCCATTAGAGAGGAGCTGTTTGGAGGTGTTTTGTGAACCTAAGCGGCTGCAAAGGTCAGCTGGAGAGAGAGAGAAAGAGGGAGGCCAGGACTGAGTGAGAAACATACAAAGAGAGAAGTGTGTGAGTGTGTGCGGGGCCGCTACGACAGCAGGAGGACGAGAGGCAACAGACAGGTGGAGGTATGCGGAGATAGAAAGACAGGCCTTGTCAGCCCCGTTGCGTGACTCTCACTGCCCTTTGTTAGTATGAATCCTTAAACAGCTAGCTGCAAGTGCAAAACCTGAGATTATTAATTCCCACGCACCGCCTGACATCCAGGCCTGATCTGAAATATGCATGTCAGAGAGTAGAAGAGAGATGGGTGGGTGCTGGAGGGGGGGTGGGATGAGAAGATAGAGCGGGTGGGAAGCGGGGAGACCAAAAAAGGGCCAATACCGGAATGGTGGCTGCCTTTTGGAAGTGGCGACAGATTCTGTTTAATGTGGCCTGTCTGTAGCCATCTAATGAGGGAACCCACCTGTGATTTTGCTTAGCGCCATGAGAGAAACCCCTGGCCGCAAACTGCTAACACAAGGTGCCGTCAACTTTTTCAAAGGTCCTTCCTCCTGAAACTGCCACGTCTTGTCTTTTGAAATGAAGTTCCGAGACGGTGTAATTTAAAGATCTTCAGTCGCTGGATATAAGACATTTTCCTCCTTTTTTTTTTTTTGGTTTCCAAAGAGATTGGGCGCGTGTAATTGTGTCTGTGTGTGTGTGTTTGTCTCTCGCTCTCTCTGCGTGTGTGACACCTTCTTTCCTTTGAAAAACAAGAAGAAGAAAAAACAGACTGGGATTTCAGCAGAAACAACAATTGATGATTAAAAGTTTTATTGCCAAGCTGTCTGCAGAGGTACAATCATAATGCTGAGGTCATTTGAACAGCAGAAAAGTTTGCTGCTCATCAGTACCGTGGCTTCAGGAAGTAAAGCGCTGTGGCATCTCATTTTAAAACAGGGGGAGGTGAGCGAAGCCGACACCAGACATAAAACCCAGATTTTATTTGTCGAGGGGGTTTCGTCTTCTGAACCTGCCGCTTTTACAGTAATCTGACCGCTGCGGTTGAAGTTGTGTTCATAAATGGGACCTGATTTAAGGCGGTTGCGTCTTGCCAGTAATTGCCGGTGTGGTGGGGACCTTTGTTGCAGACTCCTCTTATCAAAAACCTTCAGAGGGGAAAGCTGAATTAAAATCAGCTGTTTAGCGGATAATGTAAAGGCGGGTTTCCGTTACGAGGATACGGGTGTGATGAATAGTTTCAAACAAGAAGAAAGTGCAAAAAAAATGGAGAAAATCTCCTGCCCCACATAACTGCACACGACAGCCATCAAACTCAAGGCCCAAAAGTCATCATCCTTTTTTGTGGAATATGATAACAAAAAGACATGATAAATATACAGAAAGGCAATTATCTTATTTCCTCCAGCTGCTAGTTTATATTCTTGATGCTACTTTAATCTACTTTTTTTTGTTTATTCATTTTTCTCCCTCCTTTTTCATTTTTTGGTTGTTCCTTTCCCAGATCTCACAAAGCGGTCGGAGAGGAAAAGTAGGGCGCTCCCTTTGCAACCCAAGACTACGTCTCTTCATAAGGCACTGAATTATTTTGTTTTAAAAACAAACAAACAAAAAAAACGACTTTCAACCCGGGGAAGAATATTTAATTGTTTTTTGATTACTTAGGAATGGGCCATGGGAATAGGCCTTTGTAAATATTTAAACAGATTCAGCGTGATGCCATGATTTCCATTCTGCCATTAATGCTTTTACATGATTGTTGCAGTCGTCTGGGTTTGACATCCACAGTGAAAATGCTTTACTGATAATAAAGAAGACAAAATAATACAAAGAATTATTTTAATTTTTTATTCTGTGTGAGTTCAGGCGAAGGCAGTGGAATTACGTTCAGCAGTGAAGCTGCTGCACTCCAACAGTCAGCAGGAATCTCCACACAGCCAACGTGTCGAGTCCTGCAATTCTACTGCTTGCCAACAGGTGGCAGTGGCAGCAGGCAGCAGCGAACAGAAGGCTGTCACTCAGTGATTATAATTCATGATCCATTTCTATTATAGGTGGGGTGTACGGAGAGTTACAGTAATAATTATCTGTGTTAAGTGTTTCCAAGGCAACGAACATGGCTCCCCACCCCACTTTTATGTGGAGAGAAGGAATGTTTTTTTGTGTGTGTCTTTGTGTGTGTGTGTGTGAGTGCATTGCTCAACATGGTGAAATGAGGGAAGCATGGGGCCTTGCTACTGAGCTTAGAATCAGAGCCACACGCACACACACACATACACACACTCACTCACTCAGACACACAGACATAGTGACTTTGAATCATTCTCTCCCACGGCTTTTCTGTTCCTCAATAAATAAATAACCAGGAATGAAGACATCAAATTAAAAGTGAACAATATTGGAATTCTAATATTACTTCAAATCTAATAGATTTGTGCGATCGGAGGACAGCAGTATCTAAAGACATTTACTGTAAGGTCAGCTTTTTTTGCCATGTCTAACTCACCCTGCCTCTGCTCCTTGAAGGATAAATCCTGGTGGGTTTTTTCCTTCTTTTTTATGTGTCGGGGTCTATGACTCTTAAATGAGGGATTATGTTATTTCCTTAACAGAGCCTAAGGAACTTCCATTTGAATCTACATCTCTCTTAAATATATGCATTGATTCCCTTAAAAGTGTCATGCGCAATTACTAATTACAATGCTACTGCTAAAATGCAGGAAAGTTAGTTAGAGGACACATTGTTAAAGTTTTTAAATCTCGTTTTGTAAAGAGCCCGGAAAAGGGATACATGGGTATGACTTTCAGCCCCATGTGCATACCATGTGTGAAAAGATTTGCATAATGTACCGTACGCTCAGTGGGCGAACGCAGAGAAGACTATACGAGTTAAATTGAGAATATGAGTCCTATGAAAGGGTCCATTTACCTGCCACTACACTTGCCAAAGTTCAGCCTCGGGTAACAGGGCTCTGCTTGTCTTCATGTCATCATCAACCTTTTTTAGCACAGGATAGGCTTCTATATAGTAAATCACTCAGACACAGGTGACTTACCTTTATTTTTAATGTTATATAAATCATTAGGTGCTAAAGGCTGTGAGATAGCTTTTCGCCTCTTAAATCTGACACCGCTGCTGTCGTCCCCCATCTTCCCTCTCTTTGTTAGCCTCATGGTGTCTTCACACCAAATGCTCGATTGCCCTAAACGTGCCGTGTACTCTCGGGCGAACATTTCTGGTCTCACGTCGGACAACCAAACTGTGAACACAAAAAAATGTCAAGCTACATTCACAAAACCTCTGCAAAATCAAACTTTCACATCAAAACAGTTCAATCTGTGCTCAAAACGGAACTATCTTGTCAAATCGTGCCCCGAGTCAATCAAAATTAAAAACACTACTGAACAGTCACCAAACACTACTAGAAAAATAGAACACACAATGCTCAGGAGAAGCTGGAGAAATAAAGGTTTATTGTTCACCGTAGGCTAAATGCATGTTGCAAAACTGTGCATTTAGCACTTGTACAAAAAGACAAAACAGAAATCTTGTGCATTTACACGTAGCAATTGTAAACACCGTTGTGCTTTGGTACAAAATAGCAAAACTAAAAACACCAGTGTCACAAGTTATCCTCTGGACAGCGGAGCTAATGTCAGTCAATTGAAGTATTGTAGACTAGCAATGGCTCATAATTACATCACGTTGTCATCCTTCCAGCCCAGTAATATGGGAATATTATATTTTCAATACATCACATACATACAATACATTTTCCATAACAAAACTGCGTTGTCAATTAGGTATTAAGGTAAACATTTTCTCCTGGATGAACTTTGCTTTCGGGATATCACAGACACAATTTTAATCAAAGTATGCATGACTTTGTGTAGTAAGGAAGTTATGGTGGATCAGCAATGATGAAAATCTAACAACATAAACTAAGATTAACATTCTATAGTTTAGAAAGTGTGATGTTTCTTGAATAACTGACCCCTTTGCTCCTACCAACCTCAGAAACGGTGAAGGGAAGTTCCATTTGAAGCGCACCATACCAGGTGTTTTTGTGTTCTGGACATGTTTATTTAGCTGCTACCTGTATAAGAACTCTAGTTATTGTAAACCCAACCATGCATGATGATTTACCTAAACCGTGGCTTCTAAATCTGACTTTCATTATTTAACCCCAAGAAGATGTTCGATCAGGGATGTTCAGCTGTCAGCTTTATAATATCTATCGACAGAGGCGTGCCGACGTTAGCCCACTGAATAGGAATCCGTCGTGCTGATGTGGGTGCACAAATACGTACAAAAGTGCCTAGCAATACGATTAACACCTCTTACTTTGCAGATGATCACAATTGTATATCATTCATGGTCATCTGTAAATGAACATCCTTCTTAACTGGCTGACCTGCTTTTGAGAATACAAAAAAGAACCACGTCAAACTCATACAGAACAGCATTCTCTGAGCTACACTTCCACCTTGACAGATCAGTCAAACACGGGACAACAGAACGTAGATTTGTGTTTTCAGTGTGTCCTTTAAATTGTCTTGCTGCCTTAGTTCGATTTTTGCTCTGCACCGCTACAACACACACATTTCATATTTTAATTTGTTTACAACTTCCTTTTGTGAAATCATCCTATAGTGTGTCGCCCTTTTTTCTAATAGCCACTCAAGTCAATCAACATATAACAATAACAAGCAAAGCTAATCTGTTGGTCTTATTAACACAGCTGTAGGTTAACCCGATCTAGGTCTAGGAATTCATTTCATTTGAAAAGTTCCATAAAATGGTGTTGGGAATGGCCTCACATGGGGCACCATTTTGTTGGGCACGGTGTAGGGTTAGTGTGTTGGTTAATAATTAGTGTCAAGTTAAATCATTGACATCAATAGAATTAATAATAATCACTAAGACAATTCACCAAATAAATAAATAACGGGACACCACCCTAAAAAGGGACTAATGACCAAACTATAAATCAAGTCTCATAATTGATATTCACTCATTAAGAGCAAAAAATTGAAGGTTTGAGTTTGTACGCTGACTAACAATCTCTTGTTAAACAATACAGTAAACATCAAACAAAAATGAAAGCTGCAAGCAGCGATGGCCGGGTCCTCACTACTCTGCATGTCGGGGCACTGGCCGGACGGCTAGAAACACAGCCAAGAACTCCTGCGGCCGTCGGACAGTATAGGGAACCATAGGGAACATTACATTACATGTCATTTAGCTGACGCTTTTATCCAAAGCGACTTACAATAAGTGCATTTAACCATACGGTACAAACTCGGAAGAACAAGAAACAAGAAAGTGCAATTTCCTCAAATAAGCCAATCTACAGTTTGCTATAGATAAGTGGCGTTAAGTACAATTTAAGTGCTACAATTTGTTAGTCTTTTAGTCGAGGTAGAGTCTGAAGAGGTGTGGTTTAGTTTGCGGCGGAAGATGTGAAGGCTCTCTGCGGTCCTGGTGTCTTCTGAGAGCTCGATCCACCATTTCGGAGCAAGGACAGAAAAGAGTCATGATCTAGTCGAGTGTTTTGCTCTCAGTGACAAGCAAGCAAACAAGCAGTTTTGCAGAGCGGAGAGTGCGGGTCGGGAAGTAGGGTTTGACCATGTCCTGGATGTAAGCTGGACCCGATTCATTCTCAGCATGTTACGCGAGCACCAATGTTTTGAACTGGATGCAGGCAGCCACTGGTAGCCAGTCAAGAGAGTGGAGGAGTGGAGTAGTGTGGGAGAATTGCGGAAGGTCAAAGACCAGTCAAGCTGCTGCATTCTGGATGAGCTGCAGAGGTCGAATGACGGTAGCAGGGAGACCTGCAGGAGTGAGTTGCAGTAGTCCAGGCGGGAGATGACAAGAGCCTGAATCAGTACCTGTCCTGTCTTCCGAGTGGGAAGGGGACGTATTCTCCTGATATTGTAGAGCGTGTATCTACAGGATTGTGTTGTCGCAGTGATGTTGGGAGTCAGGGAGAGTTGGCTGTCGAGTGTCACGCCGAGGTTCCTAGCAGTCAAAGTGGGCGTTAACACAGAGTTGCCAAAGTTGACCGTCAAGTCCTGGGTCGGAGAATCTTTTCCCGGAAAGATAAGTAGTTCAGTCTTGTCGGGGGTTGATTTTCAGATGGTGAGCGGACATCCACTGAGAGATGTCAGTCAGACAGATGTAGCAGGATGACTGCTCTTCGCCCATTTGTGGTCTTGTCCCTTTAATTGTCTGCCACATAAGAAGGGATCGGTAGATCTGCGCTCTCTCGCTCTCTGGCGACGGGTGCGTACTTTCTGCTTCCGGGTTGCCTGGCTGCAGATTTTGCAGACGCTCTTTGGTGTGGCGCAAAATTGTGTTCCTCCGCGCAGGCGCTGGCAGGTTGGATGGCGTGTGTCGGCTAGCTTCCCTTTCGGTGCCGGAGCAATGTTACGCTGAGGGCTCGGCTACCCCGAACCGTACTGTTTTCGGACTGCTGCTGCTTTTTATGGGGATAAAACAACCCGCTTTTTACGGGGATGGAAGTCCCTATGCCAACACCTAATATCCCTTATTTTATTTTGTTTTGTTACCTGAAACAACAGGAGGTGGATGACAAGGGAGACTTTTCTTGATTATTTTTGTAATTATTTCGATCATCCAATTGATTAGTTTTCTTGAGTTTAATATTTTGTTATTCTTTTTGGAACTTGTAATTCTTTATAGTGTTTGAATATATTGTCGGTCTCCCCTTTACTGTCCCCCTTTGTGATTCCAGGTGCTGAGGGCCTTACTGGTGAACCCTTTTTGGTGATGGTGTCCCCTCGTGTGTAGTGTCTTATTCACTCCCTTTTTGCTTTACTCTTGTGTGTGCTTGGAGTGTTAAGTTTATACCTTCACCCCTCCCCCTCACTCACCTTAAGCAAGGTCCCGGCCCTGGAAAACACTGTAACCTTTTTTTTTATAGATTTTAATTGTTTTAATTGTGGCTGAAATAAACTTTGTATATTTCTTTTGGAAACATGTCTCCCGCCTGCTCAGTATAACGAAGTTGTGTTGTCCTTTACTTAAATTTAGTAAGTTACTTTATTAATAGATTTTGTTCTTTTTCCCTGGGTTATCTCCCGGGGTGGCGTTGCTGGTT
The DNA here is from genome assembly GCF_964276395.1 of Gasterosteus aculeatus. Classification (NCBI taxonomy): domain Eukaryota; kingdom Metazoa; phylum Chordata; class Actinopteri; order Perciformes; family Gasterosteidae; genus Gasterosteus; species Gasterosteus aculeatus. The sequence continues at coordinate 2,014,008 of NC_135700.1, forward strand.
TCCTTTTTCCTCATTTAAAATACAAACGATCGGGACAGTCTTCCCCGCCTCGCGCTTGCCACACAGGCAGAGATCCGTGCCGCCACCTGAGTGTCCGAGTGAGGGAAGGAGAGAAATAGTTGGGTGTCATTGGCATAGCTGTGGTAGGAGAAGCCATGCGAGCGATTGACAGCGCTGAGAGAGTTGCTGTAGAGCGATAAGAGGAGGGGACCCAGGACGGAACCCTGACAACTCCAGTAGTAAAAGGACAAGCTTCCCCGGTAGGTGCGGCCGTCGAGGTAGGACGAGAGAAGGGAGAGAGATCCGGCGACAGAGTCTGGCAGAGAAGCTGGAGCCGGACGCGTGTTGGACAAAACTGCGCAATAAACACTGTCCAAACGTATCCGCTGTACTCTCCTTATTCCGCGTTCCCCCCAAGGACTGCACGCCACAGTGGCACCCAACGTGGCTGGGGGGAGGAGATGACGGATATCGGACACCAGCAGGGGATGCCGGCCCGACTGCTTGTGACGCTCGGCCAGTTGATCGGGGCGGCCATCCAGAGGGAGCAGGCAGAGGCCAACCGACAGCTCCTGGGTGCGCTCCAGGCCCAGGCGCTGGAACAGCTTGCGGCCGCCCCACCGACGCGGGGTCCCGCGGCGCTCACCAGCCTCACGCTCCACCGAATGGCGGAGGGGGACGATGGGCAGACGTTTATGGAGGCCTTCGATGCGACGGCGGAGGCATGCGGCTGGCCGGCGGGGGACTGGCCGGTCCGGCTTTTGCCTCTCCTGGCCGGAGAGGCGCAGATTGGGGCCCTGGTGCTGCCACCGGCGGCGCGGCGCGACTACGCCAACATTAAAAGGGCCGTTGTGGACAGACTGGGGCTGTCTCCAGAAGACCACCGCCGGCGATTCCGCAGGGCAAGGCTTACGCGTACGGCCAGCGGCAAAAAGATGCCGCCACGAGGTTGCTGCAGCCGGACGGCGCTGGAGGGGTCCGAGGGGTGATGGCGCAGGTGGTGCTGGAGCAGTTCGGGGAAGGGCTCCCGGCCCGGACGGCAGAGTGGATTCGGTACCACCGCCTGACGACCCTGGCGGAGGACCACTTGGCGGTGCATCCCAGCGGGCAGGGGGACCGGGAGAGTCCGCCACCGCGGACGGAGGAGCAACCCAGACTGGCTCCGCGGCAGGCGCCCTGTTCCCCGGCCCGCGACCCACCGGCCCCGGAGAACCCAGGCACCCTTCCCAACCCACAGAGAGGGTCTCAAGCACCGGTGCAAGTGTTGGAGGTGCGGGCGGCTCGGTCACCTCCGGAGAGAATTTTGGCATGTTATGCAATTCATCCCCAAAACACAGCTGTTGCTTGCCAGATGCAATCAAATGGACGGTAATAAAATGCCATGATGCCATCACAATGCGTAATGATGCGAAATAGATGATCTTGCGCTCTTAAAAGATACTTTATTGATCCCTCAAGAGGGAAATTTTGGTATCACAGCAGCCTGTACAGGGAGGAAAATAGAATAAAAATATACACATTGTATACAATATAATAAGATATAAATATTAAATTATTAAATTAAATAAACTAAAACTGAAACAAAAGAATAACCTTCCAAAAGAGACAATAATAATAATTTGTAAAAGGAGAAGAGGAAAGAGCAGCAACATCACAGCAGTACAGAGTTGTTATTGTCATTATTTAGCCAGGGATGATTTTGTCAGGTTGGGACATGGCTGGACCAAACGCAGAACAGACAGACACAGCCGTCAGGAGGTGAGTGAATTAGTCACTTTATTAAACGACACGACTGTGGAGGTGCAGCAGGAGCGGGCGTGAGGAGTGCAGGTGAAGGAGGGGGTCCCGGATGATGATCTCCTCGACAGTGCGCGGTGCCCAGTGGTCCTCCCACGTGCAGTAACAGACAGGTGTCACTGTAACCAAGGAGGTGAGACAAGAGGTAAGTAACGGGATTTACACTGAATGAAAAGAGAACAACAGCCGGCTCTCGGCTTGACTGGGTGCTGGTCACTGAGACTCGCGAAGACTGAGGTCGACATACGTGACGTGAGTAGCGATCCGACGTCGGCAGGTTGTCAGGCTCTCCCTCTTATCCCCTGGTGATTGTGGCTCCGGTGCAGGTGCGTGATTGCAGAGCTGAGACAGGTGCGTGCGAGGCCAACCTCTCCCAGATCCACCAGAGCGAGACCTAAACCAGCCTTTACCTGGGTCCAGAGGGGGGGACTCTGACAGATTTATTGTAAAGTGTTATTGCACTGGACAGGAATGATCTCCTGTATCGGTCCTTGTGACCGCGGAGCTGAAGGAGTCTGTTGGAGAACGTGCTCCGCTGTCCCTGTAGCAGGTGGTGGAGGGGGTGGTCAGGATTATCCAATATGGATAACAGTTTCTTTAGTGACCTCCCCTCCAACACCTTTTCCAAGCTGTCCTGTTTGCAGCCAATGATGGAGCGGCCTTCTTAACAAGTTTGTTAAGTCTGTTGGTGTCACCGGCTCCAATGCTGCTCCCCCAGCAGACCACGGCGAAGTACAAAGCACTGGCCACAACCGACTGATAGAACATCTCCAACATCTTGCTGCACACATGGAAGGATCGAAGCTTCCTCAGGAAAAAGAGTCGACTCATCCCCTTCCTGTAGACGGCGTTGATGTTGGTCTTCCAGTTCAGTCTGTTGTCGATGGAGACACCCAGGTACTTGTAGTCCTCGACCATGGCCCCCAGCAGTGGTTGGATGTTGTTGAAGGCACTGGAGAAATCAAAGAAAGTTATTCTCACAGAGCCACCCTTTCCATCCTGGTGCGACTGAGCTCGTTGCAGCAGGTAGATGATGGCGTCATCCACTCCCACACGAGGCTGGTATGCAAACTGCAGCGGGTCAAGTGAAGATTTCACCTGCAGCCTGAGGCGGGCCAAGACCAGGCTCTCCAGCACCTTCATCACATGGGATGTGAGGGAGACCGGTCGATAGTCATTAAGGCCAGATGGAGTTGTCTTCTTGGGGACCGGAACCAGGCACAACGTCTTCCACAGCACCGGGACCTTCTGCTGCTTCAGGCTCAGGTTGAAGAGGGGTTGAAGGACCTCAGCCAGCTGGAAAGCACAGGTCTTCAGGACCCTGGGGCTGATGCCATCAGGTCCTGCAGCCTTGCGTTGGTGGAGTCTCCTCAACTGTCTCCAAACCTAGTCAGTCGTCACCGAGAGGGGTCGGAGGGGGGTCACGGCATCAGTTGGGGAAGGGCCCTTTGAAGTGGAAGAAGATGTGGCAAATAGAAGGATTCGCGCTGTAGTGCAGCGCTGCCTCGACTGCACTGGAGGGAGGTTATTGTATACTCCTGAAAAGGTGTGCAAAATCATGCTGGCGTGTGCTGTGCTACATAATGTGGCACAGCTTCGACCCCCTGATGCCGATGTTGGCCCAGACCCTGTCCCCGATCCCCAATCATTGCCGCCAGTCTCTCATCAAGAGGGGACAGCTCAGGTGACCCCTTTCCCCCACCCGTGGGAGACACACTTCGGCAATGGCGCTAAACGCTTTTTTGCATCCACTTTAATGTCAGACCATTTTTTTATTTATTTCGGCCACAGGCCCGAGGTTGTGAGGCTACAGCGTTCACGGCCTCTGCAACCATTTGCCACTCAAGTGCCGTTTTGGCATTAGTAATGCCCATACTGTGCCCTCCAAAAAGCATTTGACTTCTCCTCCTTTCCACCTCGCCAATGATAATTTCGATTTCACACTGAGTGAAGTTACGTATCTTCGTTTTCCTCTGTGTTTGTCATGATTTCGCAATCGATGAATATTCATTTGTGGGCGTTCCACAGACTATATATGGGCAACTATGGGCGTGACACGAAGCCGCAAAAACTGCGCTGCCTTTAGATTGATTGTGATTTATTAAGGGAAAACTGCGTAGGACGTGCGTGCGCACGGTTTTATAAGTCTGAATATTTCTGTGCGTACGCACGTCCTATGTTTCAAACGTACGCCACTTCTGGCGCAAATCCTACGCAAGGTTTTATAAATGAGACTCCTGGTGGTTAACTTTGTCAAATGGAGCAGAGAGGTCTGCCGCAGACGGATGAGGGCAGAGGAGAGAGGCGGATCCAGCAGTATGAAGTTGCTCTGAGACAGCAAGGAGAGCAGTGTCTGTGGAATGGTCTGCCTTGAAGCCTGACTGGTGGGGGTCAAGGAGGTTGTTACGGTGGAGATAGGAGGAGAGTTGGTTAAAGATCTCATGTTCAAGAGTTTTGGACAAAAAGGGAAAAAGAGAGACCGGTCTATAGTTGTTTTCTTTAGAAGGGTTGAGGGTAGGTTTCTTCAGGAGTGGGTTAACTCTTGCCTCCTTCAGAGAATTGGGAAAACAGCCAGATAACAGAGCATTGTTGATGACAGGTGAGGAAAGGAAGAAGGTCAGGACCGATAGATTGGTGGTGTATTATACATTGTACATTCTGTACACATGGCATCCATTGTAGTCTGTCCATCCCGGGAGTAGGATCCCTCCTCTGACGTTCTCCCTAAGGTTTCTTGCCTTTTTTCCCTCTTGTAAGGGTTTTTTCATTTTTGGGGGAGTTTTTCCTGTGCCGATGGTGGGTTTCGGGGCAGAGGATGTTGTATGTGTACAGACTGTAAAGCCCTCTGAGGCAAATTTGTAATGTGCGATTATGGGCTATACAAAATAAAATTACTTGACTTGACTTGACTTGGTCGGACGAGCAGAGGTTACTAGGGTAAGAATTTGGTTAGGAGACTGGGGTGAAGCAGGAATGTGAGGACGATAGAGGTAAAGTTGATGGGACACGAGTAGTAGGAGGTGGGTTTGAGAAAGAGGAGCATATGTTGGCTATTTTTTTGGTAAAGTAGTTGACAAAGTCTCCTGGAAGAAGGGTGGAGGAGGGAGGAGGACCAGGGTGTTCTAGCTTTTGGCAGCAGAGATAAACAACCCAGTCTGACAGCAAAATGTGTAATAGCTACGTTGGTCCTCAAGGAAAAACTTAATATTGTCACAATTTGCCCCCAAAATTGTGACAATACTACGTTTTATTTGGCCTATTCATATACATTGCCTTGCAACTAGGTCATGTCACTATCAAGTTTCCCTCAGCTAAAAAAGAAAATGGCGGACTGTCGGCCTATTATCTGTGAAAAACACAATATTTTAAGAAAGCATCAGCATTTCGATGGCATTTCTAGCGAGAAGTATGTGTTATTTTCATAATCTTCTATCAGAGAATGTAAAAGACCTTCCATTTATTAGTTTCTATGAAGATTTTAGCGTCTCTTAGGAAAGTGTGGGAATGTAACGCTTTTTACTGTTATGGTGGTTGCTATACTGCGGCCGCATTTCAAAATGAAATGTGCCTCTATTTAAGGTGTTACGGTAAAAGGGCTTATAGTGCGTTCACACGAAAAGCGAAGCAAATTATTCGCGCAAGTAGATTCCATGTAAAGTCAATGCACCGACGCCTCTGGTCGCGAATGAGGCAAATTTTAAACGGGTGACGCGACTCCTGGGATGCGAAAAAGCGAAACGAATAAATCGCTCTTTCGCTTGAAAAGTTGAACTATTCACCCGACGCTGTATAGCGAAACCCAATCAGCGTTGAGATACGTCATCACCGCCGTCCTGCTGCCAAAGCGTGAATACACTTTTAAACGGCTGCTCACCGGAGACACACACAGCTGAGACTGAACGCCTGTAAGTTAGTTGTGTCTAACCGATCCGACAGGTCATCAGACCGGCTACTGGTCCGCCTGAAGCAGCGCTGGAAGCCGCAGTCATCCAGACACACTTCCTGGAGGAGTCGGTGAAAATGAAAATGTGTGAAACGGATGATGTCATGAACCCGAACACGAAGACCGTTTGCGGTTTCGACCTTTGTTTAATTCACACAACAAATAAAGAGCAGAAATAGTTGTTATTTATTGCCATGGTGGATAGCAGAAACGACTTCTGTCTCTACGGAGACACGTAACGGTGATAAGCCCCCTTCGCTTTAGGAGCGAGTGCACCATTAAAGGCACTAATTTCAGCAGGATTTGCCATGGACCTGGTGGGGCCGTTAACGAAGAGCAACCAAGGGCACCACTATATCCTGGGCCCGGTTTTTCAAAAGTAATCCACTAGGATTTTGGATAACGGATTGGATCAAATCTCGAAAATGGATTTTTCAAAAGAAAAAACGGATTACATAATCGGATTAATCAGATCACGTAATCCAATGTTGGTTTTGATCCGGATCAAACCTTTAGTTTGGGTTTTTTAGAACTTTTTTGTAGGATTTGGATCACTTTGATCCAAAAAATCTGGATTAAACTGATCATCAGAAGGGTGGATTCAGCATGAATTTCATGCCCAAAATGTAATGAAAACTTAAAAAATGTATCAAATAATACTATATTTGGATCATGCAGTATCTTACAAGATATCCTATTTATTCATAAAGGTTTTAATTTTATTTGTTCATCAGTCAGGCTACAGTGATTAGGTAGGGTTTAACGTATTCAGCCTTTCAGTATAGGCCTACAGCAAAGTAGAAAGAGTTTGGCCTCATAAAATAATCCCCCAAACAGCTGTCAAAATTGAACAAAAACAATACATTTTATTCTGTCACTAATTAATATATATATTCATCACAATCGAAAATATTTTTGTTTTTAGAATATGTATTAGTGATTGATGCAATGATTACAGAATAACCAAAAAAATGCAAAGAATGGCAATCACTGATTTTTGAAATCCAATAGTGTCTAACTATTGCGTCCCTTGTTGCACGTCCTGTTTGCTCGTTCTGGTAGAATGCAGAAGGTTGGTTAGGGTCTCCAAGGGGCTCAGGTGCATCATTGTCAGCACAGACAGGGACATTGCGCTTAGTAGCGATGTTGTGGAGGACAATACAGGCAAGGGTTATGCCTGCCCGCATGCTTTCTGTGGTTCCGCTCTCAGGTAGTTAAGGCATGCAATGCGCCTCTTAAGAACTCCCATTTAAACGCTCAATTGCACATCTTGCTCTGCAATGAGCAGTGTTGAAGCGTGCCTGCGCCGGTGTATTTGCTGTTAGAAAAGGAGTCATCAGCCATGGTAGGGGTGGGTAGACACTCTCTCCTAATATTATGCCATCCGGTCGGTTGGTTTGGACGTCTCTATATTACATTACATTACAGGCTTTTATCCAAAGCGACTTACATTACACTTTAAACCCATGGCTTTTTCACATTTTTGCCTGGGGAGCAATTAGGGGTTAGGTGTCTTGCTCAGAGACAGTTCGACATGGAACATGGGGAAGCCTGGACTCGAACCAGCAACCTTGTGCTTCCCAGCACACCTAAAAAAGGATTACTAAATCCGGATCAATTTTATCCGGATTAAACCTTTTGAAAGACCGGGCCCTGGTGATTCTGGATTATGCCACCAGGTACCCGGAGGCCATCCCCCTGCACACCATGGCAACCAAGGGAATTGCACGTGAGTTGGTTACGCTTTTCTCCCGAGTGGGTATCCCTGATGAAATCCTAACTGACCAGGGAACCCCGTTCATGTCTCGAATTCTGAAGGATCTCTGCAAACTAATGAAGATAACCCAGTTGCGTACCTAGGGAATATCACCCTCAGACCGACGGTTTAGTTGAGAGCTTCAACCGGACGCTAAAGCAGCTGCTGAAGAAGGTGATGGAGGCGGATGGCAGAAATTTGGACCAGCTACTACCGTACCTGATGTTCTCGATCCGGGAAGTGCCCCAAGCTTCCACAGGGTTCTCCCCTTTGAACTCTTGTATGGGAGGCGACCCAGAGGACTGTTGGATGTGGCGAAAGAGGCCTGGGAACAGCAGCCATCCCCCCATCGAACCATGGTGGAACACGTGGAAGACATGAGAGACCGGATGGCCACCTTGTGGCCCCTGGTACGGGAGCATATGCAGCAGGCCCAATCTCGGGTGTACAACAGAGGAGCAACCCCAAGAGACTTCCTGCCAGGAGACAAGATGTTCGTACTGGTTCCCACCTCGGAATGCAAGTTCCTGGCTAGATGGCATGGACCGTATCAACGAGTTTTATTCTGCTTTATCACCATGCTGGACCTCACAAAAGGATACTGGCAGGTGCCCTTAGCTCTTGAGGCACTGTAAAAAACGTGTTTGCCACCGCGGACGGGCTTTTCCAATATAAGAAACTGCGTTTTGGGTTGCACGGGGCCCCAGCGACCTTCCAGAGATTGACGGACCGGGTTCTCCGTCCCCATCGGGAGTATGCGGCGGCCTACATTGACGATATCGTCACCCACGGAAGTAAGTGGGAAACCCATGTGCACCAGGTGGGCGTGGTATTACAGGCCTTACGGGAAGGCTAGCGGCGAACCCCACGAAAGTGGGGGCAATCCGGGGGGGGGGGAGGGTGGTAGACTACAGGGAAAGGTGAGGGGGTTGGTGTTGGAGGGGAGGTATATTGCGGCCAGATGGCTCCACCCCATAGCCCTGTAGGGACTTCCGGGCCTAACGAGGAGAGGGTGGAAGCAATTATCTAATGAAGGGGAGCATAAGAAGGGAAACCAACAACTGAACGAGGAGGAAGGAGAGAGTGGAGAGAGAGGATGGAGTGAGGCATCGTTGGGAGAAGGGAAGACGACGGCGACGACGGAACGAGGGGTGATATGGCGTGTAGCGTATCTCCTAATAACAGAAATTATTTTTTGAACAATCCTTGCAGTGATATGTAAAACAAAATAAGAGAAAGGGTTATTATCTTTCAAAAATCTAATGCAGGGAGACAAGAGAACAACTAAATACGATTTTGCTTGATATAAAACAAATCAGTATTGCGTATTTTGCTTTAGTTAGTTTATATTACACATTGTCCCTCTTGGTGTGAGCAGATATACGGTCGGCCTATACGTAGTGATTAACAGGATGCTAATCACTACGCATAGGCCGGGCCAGATTATTGTATGTGTGGGTGTCGGGCTGAGAAGGGTCGGGCAGTCCCCTGAGCAGATTGTGTGGCGACTGGTAGTGGCTGGCATTAGCGGTGCCAGCAGGGGGGAATTAGAAACAGGATCAGTGGCACGTCTTGGCCTCAGGCATCGCAGGGTTAATGCCGCCTGGCCAGGCCCTCTCCGTCTCTCATTCTTCCTCCCTCATTGTTGTTCTCTTACACCAACATTAACACATACATACACCCACATTTTCTGTCCCTCCTGCCCCCTTCCTGCCCACACCCCCCCCAAAATGTGTGTGTCACTGATGGAGGAGGATCTTGGCTGATGTGTCACCAGCGGGCATGCAGATGGATGCCAACAACACAACCCAATATGAGAACACGTTGGCACTCAAAAACACAGATAAACCAGCAGCAAAAGCATGCACACACAAGCACGATAAAACAGACGTTTGCACAAACAAACACAAACATACTCACATCAAGATGTAGTAAACGTATGTGCGGTTTCAAAAGTGTTGAGTTTGCCAATAGCTGGTATGTGTCCCCAGTTTTTTAATTGCATCTTTAATGTCCGGGTATGTGTTGTGAGTAAAGGGGCACCTACTTTTACCCCACAGGTACCAATCATATCGGCTTAGTTTTTTTCCACTGTAGGGAGAGGGAGTCTGCTGCCCTCTGAAGACCGTCAGGGTACAGGCAGCAACCTCCAGGTCTGAAAAATGAGGCCAAAGTTCCTTAAACCTACATTCTTTCTAACGGTCAGTAGGGGGCAAGTCCTGATTGCAAAAAAACTTAATTAAATTCTCTTAATTAAAGTATTAAGAGAATGACTCCATCTTTCTGGCTTTAATTCCTCGCTAAACATTGTAAACATCTCTAGTTTCAAGTCTTCTTCAATACAGCATGGTGTTCCTTTAGTAAATTATGGACCATTTAGAGTCAAACAGACCATAAAGCAGGGGATGCTTGACAGGTCGTTACTACGGCGTTGTCTGGCTTTTTACCCTGCATTTTCACATTCTGTTTTCAACTCATAAAGGGAAAAGTTAAGGATACGTTTTGCTCTTAAAATGTCTTGCTGTGAGTTCGGTTTTACTGTGGAGACTGTTCTGAGCTTCAAAATGGCCATTTGGTCAAGCCATTTTGGATATAGTTGAGTACAACAAGAATTCAAAATGGCTGCTGCTGTAACTATTATTTCTCTACCAATTCTTGATTCCTTTTTCCTACCCCCCCCCAGTTTTTTTTCTTTCATCCTTTACTTTATAGCAACCCCCACTTTTCTGTTTATGTGTGTATGTTTTTGAGACGCTGTGCCTTTAAGAGAGCAGTGTGCCAGCTACTCCAGGCCTAATGTCATTACTCTGTACAAACTTGGTGTGACAGAGGCAGGAGGCGCCCACAGATTGATGACATTTTATTGTTATTGCAGTGCCACTATTAACTGTTCACCACTCCTGATTCTGCTGCTGAGGGCTCCCACCTAGTGAAAGAGAGCGAAAACACAAAAACAGCAAATTGAACACATCACGACTGTGATAGAGAAAAAAATCATTAATTTAAGTATGAAATTGTTATTTTGATATGTTTCTGCTGTTCTTTTCGATATGCTATATTACAATCCTTTTCAAAGATACGGTGTACATTACAGAGCACAGGGAGATATATTTTGACTGTTTACACTGCTTGCTTTATAAATTTGTTGTTGTTTACAAAAGCATGGTGGTCAGAATGGCAGCAGATTAGGTGGTTTAAATGGTTTACCATATGCTAATAAAATTGAGCAACATAAGACATATGAATAGGCTTCCACTGTAAGTTTGGAAAAGGAGTTATTCCGATAATCAAAGAGTCATCTACTTTGAGCTACAGATAGCAACATGGGTCATATCAGTATTTTATTGCAACCACTGATTTCCTAAAAACATTCTTCAGATTTTTCAACAGACCTATGGGAATCATACTAGATACAGTAGCTGTGCTTTATCTACTTGTCTATGATCCACTTGTCTTTACACATTCATCCATTCTTGTTATCACTTAGAGGAAAGACTAGGGGCTCCAAACCTTACTCAACTTTGACCCCCTTCATGTAATTACACATGGGTTAATTCCAACTCCGAGGATCAGCATAGAAGGACGGGATCACAAGTACTGAGAAATAAAGCAGGAAGCCTACGAAAGAAATGTAGAAGAGAAGGCAATGCAAGTTAGTATTATCTATAATCCTCCTTTTCCATTTTTCTGTAAAAGCTATATAGTGCTCAAACTAAATCCATCTTAACACACTTAGGGTTCTTTCCCATCTCAGTGAATCAGAGCAGGCCAGCAACGGTGGTGTGTTGACAAGCCCTTTCACCTCCCGACCAATGGTGCCAGGTTCTACGGCTTCCTATCCTCTGGCTACTATCCTGATTACGATAAACGGTTGGAGGTAATGGATGGATAAGTTATTTTACCAATGATTCGTAACATAAACTAATCTATCTTTGGATCAGGTAATTGCTTGAAAACTTACAAGTGATATGCAAGCTGCAGTAACAAGTTTTGTCATCAGATCATGCGAGGACGCATTAACTGTCAACTCTGTACCCTCTAAGAAACAATCAGGCTCACATCAGGATCTGATCAGTCAGATCATATGTGAGGTGGACTGGCTCACATTGAGATTAGATAGAGTGGCGGCTAATGGAATTTTATTTTGGTATTAACAGCCAATCAGTTTCAGTAAACATCTCAGTATGATCTGTATGCATCCAGTATGGATCTGCCAAACTGCCTGTTCCTCCCTCACAGAAGATCACAACTCTTTGCTGTCCTGGCTCCGAAATGTGGAATGAGCTCTCTGATGACATCAGGAGAGAGCCTTTACATCTTCTGCCGCTATCACACATTTGACCACATCCTATTTTGTTTTCATCTCACCTGCATGTTTACTAACTTTCCTGTCATTTCTGGGGTCCGTTTCAATCAGGAATCATGAATCAGGAAACATTTATTAGCCAAAATATGTCAAACATACAATGAATTTGTCTTGGCGGTTAGTGCGCGACAGTAGACAGACAAGACAACAGTGCACAAGTAATAAAATAAAGTGGAATGAAATGCTAATGCAATGGGTTAGTAGAATAAGGCTATGGGTTAGTATAAAACAAGGGAATAAAGTTAAAAAAATGTAAACGTTAAAAAGAAAAATATTAAGCATAAAGTGCACTAACGAACAAGTAACAGACAAGAGACAAAGTGACGAGTGAAGACAAAGTGATGAATTGCAGTTAAAGTGGCATGTGCGGTACAGAAGAAGCGGGTTTAGTGAAAACTCTTAACCCTGAGATGAGGGAAACTCCCTGGGTGGTCTGTTTCAGAAAGGGAGGTAACTAAAGCTCCGGGTTAGTCACTATGGTAACTGAGCCATTCATGCTGCCTTCATACTGTGGTGGTGCACGTACTTAACTCTGAGTCAACCTACTTGATTGAACAAACTCTAAACAGCTGTTCTGAAACCGAAAACTCAAGTTTCCCATCTCTGGGTAAATCAACTCATACTTTAGGGTTTGACTCAGTATGTTAAACCTCCTACTTGAAACTGACCCCACACCCTCCCACATGAGCTCACTATCGTCACCTGCACTGAAAAAAGTATATCTTCGTGTCATTGACTTAAAGTGAATTTACTTAGGTCCAAGTGAAAATTATAATCTTTGGTTCACACCAGGGTTTTTCAGTTTGCCTGAAACTAAAACATACGCCCCTCAGAGTAAATGAACAGCAATGCTGTACACACCTATGTATTGTGTATTTTTTACTTTAAACCAGAGATTTTCATGTCACGTGACTAAATGACGTCACCAAATCATCCTTTATTTTGCCCGTCGTATTTACTAAGCTGCTTCGTGAAGCTGAACACCTTCTGCAGGACTACAAAACGTCCTTCAATAAGGTAAGTTCGATTTTTTTCTATGGATGCCCATTTCCGCCACTAAAAAAAATGAAGGGTTTGAAAGTCGAAATTATGATTAAGATATGCGCATGCGCAGGTTCCTTGCTGGTTGTTGACGTCACTACGCTCACACAGAGGTGGGGTTTGTGTTTTTACAACGTCTCGCTGATGAGCTATTGACACTGCATGAAAAGAGGGATTTTCGGCAGTATGCGGCACTGTAAATTGTCGTGGAATTTCAGGTTTGCGGCAATTTGCGGGCAACGCCGAAAACTGCCGTAAATTGTCAGAAATTGATGTGGGCCTCCCTTCGCAGTTGTCCCCCCATGATCCCCCTCCTCCTAATTCTAGGGGAGGCTTTGACATGTAAATGAAAATGCTGTGAGCTATACAAATGCAAATCAGGGTCGTAGAGGGAGTTTTAGCCCAGGTGACATTTTTTTAAAAGGTAAGAAAATCTCTGGTACAAATAGATCAGGCTCAGTTGCCTAATTATAGACTCTTACATTTGAGCTTGAATTGATTTATTTAATTCAAATATGCTAGATTACTGTGTATGCCATTAGCAATGGCAAATGTTATGTAAAAAAGATACACAAAATAACTTCTTTAAAAAATGAGTTTTAATCAAGGTAAAATGAGCATTCCAAGCAAACAACATTTGAATCAGCATGAGGGGTCTGCAGAGATCACAGTCTCCTAGAGCTCAACTACAGTGCATAGTGGCAGGACTACAGTGACCTTTTCTTTGGTCTTACTTAAATGCACAGAGGATGTATTAACCACACATCTTCTAGCAATGCGCTCAACTGGCAGAAATGATGCTGGGTATGAGGTGTCTGTTCCCTGCAAGCCCCAAACTTCTATTGGCTTTCCATAAAAATGTCTGTCCGGGTGGGGATGAAGCCAGGAAACTTGTGCAAGAACATGTTTAAATGCCGTACCCTTTGACACAACATTAACAACTATAAACTGCTTTATAATGGCTGGTCGTAGTTCTGCTAGAGGGTCAAGGACGGGTTCCCCAAAACTGTTAGTGTTTCCACACCACTTAGCATGAACATATGCTGACCTTTATGCTCTGCATCTATCGATTGCGTAAGTTACATTCATATATGTTACCCGTTTACATGTCATGGCAAAACATTCAACCTCAGTGACACAAGGGTACATCTGATGATACATTACCAACATTGCATGTCTGTCAGACTCAAGATTGTCTGGTGGAATGGAGAAAGAGGCACCACTGTACAGTTTTCTAGGGAAAGTCGTTCCGCTGACACCAAAACATTGCTTTACATAAAGCATATCAGCTGTTTCATTGCACGACAAAGTCCCAACCATTTGTCTTCCTAAAATACTGGTCCTTCCGTATAACAATAACCTCGTATGTGATTGGAGGACCCTTAGACCCCTCGTCCAATCACGTGTGAGGTCATAGGCATGACTGATACAGCAGTACTTGCAAGACGAGCATACAAACAGACACGCGTGTGTTACTATATTCAGAAGAACTGTATCTCCAGTTCCTTTGTTTGGTTTTTGCTGGTTCGTGAATAATGGCTGGACGACGTCTCGCGTTCAACTCGCCTTCAACTCCTCTCCGCGGTCACCAACTTTCGGCCAGTCCGCAGACAGACGAGAAGAAACTGCTGAATGCTCTCAGTGGATTGTCTCGTCAACTCCAACAACAAACTGCCGATATCAACGAGCGGTTCGCTCCACTGGAGCGTTCGGGACTCTCCAGGTCTCTGTCCATAGAGAACAGGATGGCGGCTCTGGAGGAACTGACTCAAAGAAGAGGAGACGGGCGCACAATCCCAAGATAGCGGTAAGAATACGTTCGATGACTGCAAGCTAAGCTAAAAGTAGCGTAGCCTCAAACGAAAGCTAAGAGTAGCCTAGTAGCCTTACAAGTGAGCAGAAACTGCTTAATTAAAGGGTATTTTCTTTGCCGTGTCGTTTACAGGAAGCGGTGCGCCGTCTTCACAACTCCGAGACGAATTACAGGCGCCACAAACCGGAGCAAGGGTAAGATTTAAAGAATATGACCTCGTATTTGCTCCGGGAAAAGTCCAGATTTAGACGACGTCATTGTGTGTAAGTGACACTGTTTACTGTTTCTCCTTCCTTGTTAAATTCTACTGTGACTTGCGTTTGATTTTTTTTGTATTCATACCACACTCATTTAATTGTTTTCCAGCCGCCTGTGAGACGTATTTTGAGACGGTACGCAGGAGCTTTAGGTTTTCCAGCCGGACACTCATTGCGGGCGGAAGCTGCGAAGGATTCAGCGCGGAGTCAAGCGAGAAGAAAGAGGGTCAGAGTTTATTTGCTGACTTTTTTCAGGTGCATTGATAGATGTGTTGTGTCCGTACGCATCGCACAGTACTGATTCATTGTTGTTTTTACAGCTGCTGGAATCGAGACAAAGTGTGCTGGCTGATGACTCGGTGGAGCTCTGGAAATCCGCCACCGTAGAGCTCACGTCGGACGGAGAGGATGGCGTTGTTGGCGGGGTCTCGGGGTGGATTGTACGGTCGCCCCGCACACCAGGCGCCTGCACAACAGACCTGCCTCGGAAAACACGCCGCCAATGACGGTCTACAACCCCGAGGAGGCAAACGGACAGTTTACTGAGCTGTAGTTTTTTAAACCGCCTTTACCCAAGTGTGGGCAGATCCTCACTTTGTATGTAGTTGTTGTTGTTTGTATGTTGTTAATAAAGCTCTTTCTTTGCATAAACATGTGGCAAATGTTCATTTTCTCTATAAATTCATTGATGTCCTGGTTGGTATCCTAATAATAGTGTAGTAGCCTACATAGGATAACCATGAAATGAATATACAGCATAATATGAATATATAAATAAAATGAGGAGGGTGACCAATAGCGACAGATCTGCCAACCAATCACGAGTGATTGAAAGTTGTGGTTTCATCCAATCATGAACAAGGAAACTCAAGCCTGGTCTGCCCAGGTGTGGTTTTGCTGCCAATCACGAGTGATTTTATTTGTTTGTAAGTTGTGGTTTCATCCAATAAGGAGTAAGGATATTCAAGCCCGCTCGGCTCGGCCACCCGCGGTTTCGCTGCATTCATATGCTAATTCGGGCCATTCGCACCTCCGCCAGCTCTGCACATACGTCATGGTTGGTTTCCGACAATTTGTGGCACAGACAAACGCGACGTGCGCGGGTTGCAAATTGTCGGAAATTAGGGAGATTTCCGGGCGTTTACGGGGACGAAAATCTCACTTTTCATGCAGTGTGAATGAACCAGGAAGCCTGTGAATATCTTGCCAAACTTTACCGAACTGTAAAAGTTTCGGACACTTGCAACCACTCACTCCACACCTCAAAACAAACAGGGAGGAACGTCTGACGTAGACGTCCACTTTTAGCGGAGTCTAAAATATCTTCGGTATTTCAGAGTCTGAGATAAATCACTTTTTCCTGAAAAGGCCATATTTCTGAATTTGGTAAGTCCCAAAAATGAACAACTGTGAACATTATTTTCTTCTGTATTTAAATAGGAATCACAACCCCAAAATAGAAATGAGACACTGTGGAGAATAGCTTTGAACTTGGTTCAGATCTATACTTGCTAATGTAGTAAGTAAATGTAATCAATAATTGATTATTGGAAAATGCTGTGCATAGATCAAACAAGAAAAGGTTGACTCTCAGTTCAGAAACAAAGTCAGGTATTCTGGAAAAGGTAGCAGAAGATAGTCCAAAGCTCCAGAAGATTCATTGCCAGAAAAAAAAGTTAAGACACCTGGGAGAGGAGAGGTCAACTACATACCTCAAAATACCAACTGGAGAGACCCCAGACAAATTAGAAGAGGAGACTGTCACTTTTACAAGTCTTTATTTCTATTATGTAAACAACATCAAACATTGACTGTGACAAAAAAAAATTCAGTTTCATCTTGTATGGACATTCTACTTTTCTATCACAGAAAAGGTTTGTTGTGACATTTTATTTAAAATAAAGCAAAATATAGAATTGTATTGGACTACTGTCTTTGCATGTCAGAAGAACATTTATAAATTAAGGTGTAATTTAAAAATTTAGTTTGCATTGAATGAGAAATCTAACTTGATGAAAGCTGATGAATTTGCCTGTAACAAAATTATAAAATTTAGTTTGCATTGAATGAGAAAATTTCACTTGATGAAAGCTGAGAAATTTGCATTTTAGGGCATTAGGGCATTTTAACTACACTAAAGTAAAAACCTTGACATCGGAATATTAAATACTAGGTTTTTCCAAAATGAAAAAATCAAGTGGTAACAAAGCTAAAACGGTGTACGGTTGTATCTTTTTACTTTGCATAAAAGTACATTTTTATCTTGGGTAAAATAAATATTTATTATTCATATTAAATTAAAATTTTAGGTTTAAACCAAATACAAAGTATCATTTTATTAAGTATCAGTGTGGTTCTCCTTGCCCTTCTCACCTGCAGAACATCCCCTCGTCAGCCATTCACGATTTAAGCCTGTTGTTCTGTTGTTCCCTGCCAGATTGGCTTGTGTATATGCCAAGTTTTCCAGCGTTTCTAAATTAGCTTGATTTCCTTCTTTTCTGACCTAGCCTGCCTTTTTGACCATGGATTCCCTGCCTGCCCCCCTGGATTTGGTTGTCTGATTCCCAGCCTGGTTCTGACCCTGCCTGTTTCTTCTTGGCTTGCCCCTCTGGATTTGTTTGCCTACTGACGGATCCCCCGGTTTTGACCTGGCCTAAACTTAGTAAAATCTAGCCTGAGTCGTGCTTTTGGGTTCCTTTGTGCACCGGTACCAGTAACCGTTACAGCTGCCAACTAAAGGTACATCTCTTCAGAGTATACCTTGACTAAAAAGACTAACAAATTGTATCACTTAAATTGTACTTATAATGGCTTTTCTATAGCAAGTTGTAAATTGGCTCATTTAATGAACTTGCACATTCTTGTTTCTTGTTGTTTTGAGTTTCTATCTTTATGGTTGAAATGCACTTATTCTTTTGCTGTGGATAAAAGGGTCAGCTAAATGACATGTAATATATAAAGGTATCAAACATGCATTAATACTTTGCAGTTAAATATTAAACATTTATTCAGTTTAACAGTGTGTTTAACATAATACGGATCTCTTATTCATACAATTCCATATATATATATATATATATATATATATACATATATATATATATATATACACACACACACACACGGAATCTACATGAACCTAGTTTGTTGGGGAAACTGTGTGTGTGTGTGTGTGTGTGTGTGTGTGTGACAGACCAACTCAAAAGCCCTACAAAACACACACAATTAATTATTTGGGATAAAATGTCCCTGTTTTCATCTACGTCCACGTTATGGTTCCTCCTAATTTTTCCGTCGCAGCTGAATACCTATGTTGACTTTCCCTAACTGAGTTATCACTGCGGTCAAGCCAGCCTCCACTTTGAAAAACACAGTCGATCCATCTTGCACGTTATTTCAAGGTACGCCTATATACTAAAGATTACGGTAGTGGTATTATCCGTGTGCGTCCTGGTGTTCTCTATCGTTTTCTTGGTTTTCCAATAAGTGCTTCATGTCCCTTACTCATGTATCTGTCCATGCTGGATTCTGTCCCCGTTGATTTAAAAAGGGAGCATGGGAAGCTAAACACGGCACTAGCATGACTTCATCCGGCTAGCTAAATATTCTGGGTGTAGCAGTCTCTACAGAATCTTCATATGTGCGGCTTCTGTTCCACGCCAGTGCGCTGTTTGATTGTGAGGTCAGGCTGATCTTGGTCCAGTTCTTTTAGCTCTAGTTTTCCCGGAAAAGTTTTTCTCTCAAATGGGTCTTGGAGGAGAGAATGTACAGAGTTCGGGGTGGGTCTTGGAAGAATACCGCTCGTGGTCGCCATTGTTGTGTTGTTACAACGGCACAGCGCAAGACTAGCCCTGCCTAGAGCGCAGTGTAGGGCTAGTCCAAAGCTTGAATGTATTTTAGGATGATGAAATAATATGTCACTGATTTATCTTTAATCAGAGCTAAACTGCTTCTTATACCCGCCCCTTTTGGGCCTGGCCTGAGCCCAGCTGAGACATGCAGACATGGAGAGGAGGTGCAGGAAAAGCATATATTGCGCAGATATCTTAATTTACAAATATTGCTGGGTACATTCCATGTTTCAAAAACAAATACACAAATATTTACTATTTGTAAAATGTATTTAATATAATTAAAAAAAATCTTTTTTGTGGCTCGAGGTGGGGCCATGGCCCTCTATGGGGCAGCCGTTACAGATCAGATATGAGTGAAGTACAGAGAGCATGTGGAGACCATCCAGACTTTTTATCAACCATAGGTCTCAGTCACATCCCCTTTGATTGTGTGTGATATAAAAGCTATTAAATAACCGATGTTAGGCTGGCTGCATTGAAGTGTGGAAACATATGGGTAGACTGCTGAGACTATTTTGCCCGTTCCTATTGGAAAGTTACTTAATAATTCTTAGGCTCAGTAGAGTGCAGCATGATTTGCTGTCAGTCAACAAAAAATTGATCAGTCCATTTAGGTAAGTCTGATGATGAAGAATGACAGTCCCTAAAACGGTCAGTCAGGAAGAACTGACATTGCTTTCACCTTTTTGTTTACATCTGAATACAACTGAATTACAGGTGAAAGCAACCTTTGTAACAATATATGACAAATCATGCCCTGGAAACTAAATGGATTATACCCAACAATAAGAGTGTCTTTAAACAGACATTGAAGGAATAATAATGAAACAGCTGACGCAGCAACTTTCCAGAGTGCACCTGCCATGTTCCATCGATGTGCCTGCCTTCGTTGTTGCCTTGGCATCTGGTTGCTACGGCCACCCGCAGCCTGGCACTTATCCACCGCTCTGATCAGGATTGGCACTCGTTGATGACATCATCATTACCCATCAGTCAGCCCTGCTGTTACGATGAGTGTCCTTCTATATGCCACTCTTGCCGCAATGCAATTGTGGGAGGGTGAAGGGGGATGTTTCAGGTTCCAATATAGTGCTGGATGAAAAAGGTGAGCAATTGTTTTTTTAATTATTGGTGGATTTAGCCAGAGCCAGATTTGGGTGTGAGGCCTTGCTGGTGATCCTGCTGACGGCATTAAGCCAATCGGACATTACATAAAAACTATACCCAAAACAAGAAAGTGATATTATTGTATTTCTCATGAACATCAACAGCAACCGTTCCTTTTCTTTGCAACTCGTGAGACCTTGATAAGCAGAATCTCTACTTCGACTACTTGAGGTTTGCGCAACTGAGAATAAGCTGGTTGCACTGAAAAAATGTTTCTTTGCTATTTTTGTCAGAACAGATATTATAAGCACTTCTGGCTAATAAAACAAGGAAGGATTTCATAGTACAGAAATTCTTTTATCCATACTTAATTTACGATACTCTGCAATACTGTGAACTTCTGTTTGACATAACTCTCTTGATCACTAAAGATGTTCTTTATTTACATATGTTGTATTATTGACACTGTCCTTGCATTGTTCAATGCATATTTCAATATTTGTTATTGGAATATGTATTCCAAACAATCTGCACATTTGCCCTCTTCTTCTTCAGTATAATCTTCTCAACCCAATTACCTCAAAGGGATCATTGACTTCCGATCTTATCAAATATAATTATTGTTTATTTGCTGTGAAAAATGTGAAAGTTGTGCAGAAGCACAGAGCAGCTGGCTTCCATTCATTCTAACCTCTCCAGATAATATTGTCGCTTCCACTTGTTTCTGTCAACGGAGATTTGGTGAGTGAATAACTGTCATGTGGTTTATTCTACGTGGAGCTTGTATAAATGACGCTGAAAAGTTACAAAGTTTGTAATTGCAGGTTATGAGCAGCATTTAGAGCAGAGGGAGACAGACGGACAAAGAGAGAGAGCCAGAGACAAAGTGAGGTGTAGGCCAGGGACAGACTTGATGGGATTTTAGAAATCTATGAGGCTGATGATGAATGTCTGAAATAGGTTTGTCTGCCCATTGAAAAGCCATTTGTTTTCATTAGCTCCCAATGCTGGGGTAAGTCTGCAGTGAGGGAAAGGGGTGGGTGGCTGGAGCTTATGGTCATTATGGGATGGATCTTGCTAGCTGAAGGAATTAGCCCAAAGCTATGTTGGCCAAGTGACTTGAAGTGGGTGACGCATGACCATCTTTGGCTCCATGTACAAACAACAAGCAAGACTGTCCTCGCCAGAAAAAGCAATGCGCAAATTGATTGACGGTTTGAATATCAAACATTTATGTGTATGTATTTTTTCCCAATTGTGGCTTGTGGCTCTTCAATGTCTGACTCCCAAAATAAAAGATAGAAGTACAGGGACTGAGTGGCTCCAAGCCTTGTGGTCCATACAAAGCAGCTCTGACACAAGAAACTGCTATTCCATCATGTTCTATACAAACTGTCAAAGTGTTTTTTTACACCATGACAGAATCTTCGCTTAACCCTAACCTAAGTATTTTATCAACCTAAACAACTGTATTTCACTGATTTGGGAGAATTTTAACAGTATGCTTCAGAGCAGTGGGCCATGCCATTTTTCCAAAAAAAACTATTAGTCCGAAAATGTCCGAGGGCCCCAAAAAAACATTTATATTTTACGGTTAGAGGACTATAAGCATTCGTGATGCTTTCCAGGTGACTTTTAGTAGTGCACAAGAGGCTACTTTTAGCCTGTTGAGGCCAAAATGAAGATTATAACAAACACAAAATGATATTGATTAAAAAAAACACCTGCCAACAAAAAAAACAATTTAAAAAAGACAATTTATTCCACCTATTAAAACTTGTTAACATATGTAATTATTTTCTGAATGATCTTTTCTTACCTGTTCTCTTTAGATCAGATGTAGTAAATAGATGTAATAAAAAAATATTTTTTCACGTTCATGGCTTCCATACAAAGCACATCAGAACATTGTGAGGATTGATTTTGCATTCATCCTTCGAGTTTCGGAATGCTCTTATGATTTTTTTTATGAGATAATCTAAAAGAAAAAAAAAAGTTTGTTGCATACACAATCAAGCTAACGTGGTGTATGATAATATTGCAGTAGATGTATGTTGATAAGGGTGCTTGTGCGTGTGTGTTGAGAGACAGAGATCAAGACTGCATTGAAACCCAACTGTAACTCTTGACTTCTGGTACATGCAGTGTATAACGAATGATATTATATGAGTGAAGCCTTAGAATCAAATTCCCGCTGGGGTGACACATGCAGTATTCACCTTTCAATACATCTACACATCTATCTATCAAAGATGATGTAACATCTCTTATAATATAGCGAGATCTGTAAGTAGGCAAAACGAACAGCTCTGGATTGGCTTTTCCTTGGTCTGAAAGGGTTTGTTCATGCGGAGCTGAGAGTGGCCAGGATCAATAAGAGAGAAAAATAGGAAAATGACATGGCTTTCTCCAGATGAAAGATCTAATCTCCAATATCCATTTACAGCTCAGGGCCCTGCACTAAGGCAGCAAGACAGCAACGCAGTTACAGCAAAAAAAACACCCCACCGATTTCATGTCCAGATCGTTGTCCTGACACTCCCTCCTTAACAATCATGGTGATTCTGAGGCAATGTGCTTAGAGCGAGTTTCTACATTTGCTGTTGATGCTTTCTTGTGTGCGTGTGTGTGTGTGTATATATATATATATACATATACTCCCACTTTTGTGTATATGTATGAATATATATGTATGTGTGTGTATGTATGTGTGTGTATATATATGTATATATATATATGTGTGTATACATATATATATGTGTGTATATATATATGTATGTTTGTGTGTGTGTATATATATGTATATATATGTGTGTGTATGTATGTATGTATATATATATGTATATATATGTGTGTGTATGTATGTATGCATATATATATGTGTATATATATGTGCGTATATATGTATGTATATATATATATATGTATGCATATATATATGTGTATATATATGTGCGTATATATGTATGTATATATATATATATGTATGTATATATATATGTATGTATGTATATATATATATATATGTATGTATGTATATGTATGTGTATATATATGTAAGTATGTGTATATATGTAAGTATGTATATATATGTAAATATGTATATATATGTATGTATGTATACACACACACACACACTATTCTATTCATTAGCCCCCCCATTCCGTCCTGAGTGTGGATCCTCTATGAAGTCGCATCCGATGTAGCTTTCACTTTAAAACACTTTACACAATTTAAAACCCTCAATATAGTAGTCAAACTTAAAGAATTTAATTTGTTCCCGATTACATTTGCGCTGCTTTTTTTACACCACAGCGAGTATTAAAGTGGAATATTAGTGCTTTGCAGGTTTGCTGGCCTACATTAAGAAACACTGACACGCATGTATTAAAACCACGCCACATTTCTGAGGCCGAGACTTTTCCCTAACGTCTTTCTTTCTCTCTACACCCTCCCTCGATTTCTTCTTCATCCCTTCCTTCCTGAAGGAGAGGCGCCTTTGTAGTTTCTGTCTGCTCTTATCAGTCCTGGCATGAAGCACTTGCCTATGCCAGTGTCCTCGTGTTCACTGCAAGCTCCCACTTTTGTGTTGCCTAATGAACTCGGACCAAAATTAGACATACTCTTCAACTTTAAACTGAAAGAGCCCCTTCAATGGTTCTTTTGTGAAGCGCTGCCACCGCTGCGAGGGAACGATGTGTGACTGAATGTGTGCGTGTGTCAAAAAGTGAGGGAATGCTGGACTGTTTTATGGTAGACATGAGGAATTTAGACTTCAGTCAGCCCTCAGGCAACTGTGTTTCAGCCCGTGTTGTCCCCCTCTCTATTCTCTATCCACATGAATACACATTCAAGCTTTTTATTTGGAACTACTCATATAAGAATCCATTGCCTTATTTTAGTGGTCACTGGTAAAAATTCTACCTTTGAGGAGCTCAAATATATTACAATGAAAAAATAGCTTTTAATGGCTTGGTCTTGGGCAGCAAGTCTTTGCTGTTTAAAGTGTTGCTTCAAGTGTGAACATACTCTAAACCTGAAAATGCTAAAATGAGGGTTACAGGTTGTGTGCTTTTCAACACAACAAACACCCCCATTCCTCGACGTTATGCTTTATTTGTCATGGTCTGAATTAATTTCCTTATTTTTGCACCGTGATTCCCATCCTTTTTTTTTTTGTTGCTCTCTCCACCTTTCCTTGCAGTCACACCTCACCCCTCTGTTTGGGCAGGATGGGGAAGACTAAGGGAGGAGGAGGATTATAAATCAAAGTAAACGGTGGCTGTTTAACCCCTGCTATGATGTCATTTCCAGCAGAGCAACGACATGCTGGCTTCCTCTGCCCTCCTCCTTTCAAATTCCCCCACTGTACAAGGCACACGCTATCGTGTACGGACCTTTGTGTATCTGCTCATTCACACACATACAGGGCTCCCTACGTACTACTTCCTATGCACTTGACATGTGGCTATTAAGGCAGACTGTGGGCATATTGGGAATGAGAGGAGGGTGAACTTACACATGCACACATATAAGAATGAAACAAGAGCACAAATATTAAAGGTGGCAATAAAAAACAATTAGCATGAAGCATGAACTTTGGCTGTTTGAGGTTTCCCAGAGATTCAAGAACGAAAAAAAGTGTGATAAAAACTAAACTCTAAAATTCCCACTTACACTGACATTCTAGTCACATGACAGCAATGACGGTGACTGATATGGGAAAGTGTGAATGTCACAACGAATATCAGCAATCCCTACCAGTCTCTCTACTGGATGTACCAACCCAATGGCTCGAGGCCTCCACCAATTCATTTTAAAAAAAGAAAGAAAAAGGAAGCCTGGAAGGAAGACAGGGAAGCGAGACAAGGAAGCGAGGAAGCCCATTGAGACTTGATTAGAGGGATGGTGTGTGTATGTGTCCCAGTGGAAGACTGATGTGTGCTTGAGGTGGTATGCGCTTTGCCCTCAGGTCAGTGACATTTAAAACACCAGAGAGGGGGGAAAAAGCAGGTGGCATGTATGCGTGTTCGTGTGCGTAGTGTGTATTCCCATGCTGGAGGCCCCCGATGCCATTATTCCCCCAGTACTCCACGACGCTTGACCCTTCCCCCGACTCCGCAAGTCCCGGCTCCACGACTCCGGTTCCAGCTCCACGACTCAGGTCCCCTCCCTGCCCTCCCCATGTCCTCTCCCTCCCGCCCTTTAGGGTTTTTAGGGTCTGGAATCCGGCCCTTTAGGGGGGGGTTCTGCAGTCGGCGCCCTCGAGCCCGGCTCCCCGTGACTTGCAGCTGGCTCCACGTGACTTGCAGACGGCGCCCTCGAGCCCTGTCCGCCCACCGGTCCGACCCCCGGAGGCTCCTCCGCCGCCTGACCGCCGGAGTTCCCCTGGCTGCCTGACCCTCTGTTTTCTGCCCATCCCACCGTTCCTTGTGTTTTTTAGATCCGTCTGGAATGCAATCTCCTGTACCTTACCAGTGTATTTTGTGTGTCTTTTGTCCTTTGTCGCATCATTGAATGTAATTCCTGCATGTGAATGTTCTACCCATAATGTCTTGCCTGTTCCTGGTCCGTGTCTGCGTTTTTTCCCTCTGGTGTATGGGGGGGATTTTGGATTTAATAAAGTAGTTTTTGGTTGTTAACTCTGCGTTTGAATCCTGCCTCTGCCTGCCCCGTTCGTGACAATTGGGTATTTTTAGGTATGTTTCTTACACATTTTGCAACAATATTATGATTGCTGTTTAGCATGATCACAAATAAGATGGAGGGCTTGATTTATGCTCAATTGATGGTTTCTGCTCCAAACAAATGTTGGTGTGAAAGTCTCTGTTTTGCAGATGCATCCAGGGGAGAATCGTGCTAACAAAATGATGTATCCCGTTAGATTTATGAGATTTATCTTCATTCATACATCCAATGTCAGATTACTGCAACAGTGTTCAAGGAGATACAGTTGAACTTAAACTTGAGCGTGACCACAAGTGAAATTTAAAATCCTGCCTCTTAACAAATGCACTCATCTTTGTTTTGATAAGACATTTACGCGAGCGTACAATTATCCCACTACCAGCTGCCATTTCATCACCATCTCCACCTGCTTCAGCTGCTGCCACCGCTGCCCTGTCTCTTTTCTCTCTACCAGTTGTGTTTTTTTCACGCGTCCCAATTTGTCTCATTGTGTCACCCTCGTTAAAGTTCCCTTAAACGTGTTTAATGTGAATCACTGGACCGATCACATTTTGAGTGAATCAAGCTGTTTTTTTCCAGGAGTAAAAACAAGTAAAAAGACTGCAAGCATGGCACAGTGTACAGAAAAAGTTAATTTTACTGGAAAAAACTTTTAAAGAAGGTAAAACCTTTTATTTTAGCATGGTAACATATTAAAGCAACATCTTGGACTATGATGGAGCTGTCTCATTGTGGTGGGCTGTATCCTCATGAGGACCTTGGCTTTGTGGTCTATGTGGGCTGGGTCCTCCGACCATTGCATAGGCTGAACTGAGAGGACTATGAAATTGGAAGGTCTGACCTACGGTGGGACTTCTTGCTTTTTCTTTGCTTTGCCTACCTTTGCTGCTCGCATTGCCTAGCAACCTGCTGCGCTTGACTGTGGAAGCCTTTAAATTGAAAAACAGAAAATGCAGTTGGAGAAGGTAATCTTCTTATTTTATTTAATTTAGGAGGATATGCTTGCCCTCCACAGCATGATTTAATTTTGTCTGAGAAAAGAACATTTTCCGGTTTGAAATTAAAAGACTAAAATGGTTAAGCCTTGTACTTATAGCTAAAAGTAATATTGCAATATTAAGGGAGAGGAAATCTATCGATACAGTCAATAAAAAGAACAGCAGCTGAACAAATATGTCTCGTGCATTATAGGAAGTATTAGATGATTGTCCAAACCTTTGGTTGAACTTGTATGGGTGGGGGTGTTACGTGAAGAGAGCTGTATGCATGTATGTCTCTCTCTCTGGCCCTCTCCTACCCTTGTCCTGCAGGTGAGAGGTGAAGGATTGGCTGGCCCTAACCCTCACATTCACGGCCATTTCAGCCAATCAGAGACAGAGGACACTATATAAAGCCTCTCTCTCTTTTTGCTCTCCCTCTCTCTGACTTTGTCCATTAAGGTTTGCGGTGGGAAAGTGGTACTGAGGTAATACACGCAGAGACACACACTTGTTACTCCAATAGGTTATGGGTTGTTGCCACCAATGTATTTTTATTACTTTTGGACACTTTTGTAGATAAGAGAGTCAAGCCTTTTGTTTTCTTTTTCCTTTCCACACAATGTTGAGCTAGGCCCTATTTCATTGTACTTATTTTGTTTGGCACAACCCCAACAGTTCACCCCCCCCTCTACTTTACCTAAGTATTGTAAATGAATCTATTTTCTTTAACTGCTTTACATTGTCCCTGAGTTCTTCCTTCATTGGTTGTCAGCGTTATTGTTTCCACTTAAAAAGGGAAACGTAACAATTGGGGCTTGTCCGGGATAAACCTGTGTTTTTCCTTCTGACAATCAATGGGAAATTACTCATGGTGTTTGTTTGGCATGTGGTTGAAAATGAGTTTCAATTTACAAGATTTAGTTGACAATCCCTCATTTGAAAAAATTGATGTGTGTCGCAAGGATGATTTATTGTGTATTGCAGCACACTGACATACTGTTCACAAGTACGGACTTAAGAAAGAAATCAAGATGCAGGTCCTAGAAAAACTAGTTGATTTAAATGTCCTTAGTTCTGCCCAGCCTGTGGGTAAAGTTTCAGCTAATGATGTTCCTTCTACTACAGCAGGGGTTTTGTCTCAGACCATCGAGGAGCCAGCTGCACTATTCACACCTCCTGCAGACCATGCTACGTTACCTCGTTTTGACTCTTTCTCTCCTCAACAATCTCAGGGGTTAGTTCAAGTTCCAAGCTCAAGGTTCCCCTCACTCTCCTTCAGCTGGAGGCCAAAGAAAAAGTCGGTGCGTAAACCAGAGTATAATCTCCGCCTACAGGTACATGTACGTTAGAAATTGAAGCAGAGAAAGAAGTAAGACTAAAGTGGTCGTTGAACATGTCTGACAGGTCCACACCTTTTCAAAGTTTTGATGTGAGTAAAAATATTTCTCTGGTGCCAGCATTTCAGGAGGGCGAAGTTGATTTATATTTCAGTGCTTTTTAACGAATAGCCTCAGCACTCGACTGGCAAGAGACATGTGGCCTATCCTCCTCCAATGCAAACTGATGAGGCACAAGAGGTTGTGTCTGTCCTTTCCTTAAAGGACAGTTTGCAGTGTGATGCATTAAAGGAGGCCATTTTGCGTGGTTATAAACTCGTTCCTGAAGCCTATAGGCAAAAATTTAGGAATCACAGAAAATCTAATGGTCAGACTTTTGTTGAGTTTGAAAGGGAGAAGGGCACCCTCTTTGATAAGTGGTGTGCCGCCAGTGACGTCAAAAACAACTTTGAGTCACTTTGTCAGCTTGTTCTGTTGGAAGACTTTAAAGGCTCTTTGCCAGAGAAGATAGTGATGTTCTTGAATGAACAAAAAGTGTCTTCAATATCCAAGGCTGCTGTCCTTGCAGATGAGTTTGTGCCAACTCATAAAAAAGTGTTTGCATCTACCCCTCGAGCTGACAGAACTTTTGTTTTACGCCCCACCAGACCTGACCTCTGGTCATTCAGCCACTGAAAAGGCCAAAGGACGCACACACAAAAGAACCGTGAGTGTTTCTACTGTCACAAAAGAGGCCATGTTGTTGCTGACTGTTTGACGTTAAAACGGAAACAGCAATCATCCTCAGCTCCTCAGCAAAAGAATGCGTGTTTGATTAAAACGTTTGTTACCGAACAGTCTGAGGATGTTAATGATAAACCTTATCCTTATTTCAAACAGTTTATTTCAAAAGGTTTTGTCTCATTAACTGGCAATTTAAAAGACCATAAAGAAATGAAGCTTAGGCGAAAATTCAGTCAGGAAGACTGGACAGGCTGTGCCGTTCCCTGGTGGCCTCCTCTCTCCCTGGGGGCGCACGGCCAGCTGATTAGGGGCGGGATCGGGTAGTATCAGACGTGGGTGTCGTTAACCAATCGCATTGGGGCAGGCAAACGTTAAAAACTGTTCTCCTCTCTTGTGCTGTCAGTTGTCATTTCAGCACGCTCCAAAGGTGACCCGCCACCACCCCTGACACCTCCAATCTACAGCAGAACCTGGCATAGCAGGAGAGTTATGCAACTTGGGCTCTACCACCACCACCACCACCACCAGTGTCTGGACTCCCAAGGGGGGGATATGCCTCGTCTCGGCTCGAGTTCCCGGCCCCGGGTCTTTCCTGCGGCAGGATGGAGTCCAAGCCCCAAACAACTTGCAATATCATATTATACCTGTTATAATAAAGCATTGTTCAAATTTCAACAAGTCTCTCCGGATTGAAATGACCTAATTGAAATGCTAAAGTCCGGGGGGTCGGGATGGTTAATAAACTCCATTGCACAGAATCCATCTTCAGTGTCCTCTACTTAGTGGGTGGTTCGACGTTGCAGTACTCCCTGACTTGCCTGTTGCGGGTGTTTATTTCCTCCTTTGTAATTATATTGCTGGGGGAAAAGTGAGTTCAACTCCAGTAATTCTTGGCTGTCCCCACTGCTGGGGACAGCCAAGAATCTTCTGAAATTGTTCCGGCTTGTGCAGTCACAAGAGCTCAGACAAAGAAATACGAATCTGACCTGTCTGACTCCTTTGTAGATCAGCCGCCTAGTACTGAAACTCAATCTGAGGATCCATCACTGTTTCAATCTAACCATGAGCAGTCCGGTATCTCAAGTGCAGAGGCAGTGGAACTGCTGGCCACAAGAGGAGTTTAATGCAGCCCAATAGAGTGACAAAACACTAAACTGTCTTCTGTTCTTAATGTTAAAGATGCAAAGAGAAAGAAAGTGGCCTACCTCATGGATCATGGTTTGCTGATTCGCTGTTGGAGTGGCAATGTCTTTGATGGTGGAGACTGGAATGCAACCTATCAAGTTGTGGTCCTAGCGGCATATCGATCTCAGGTACTGTCTCTGGCTCATGACAATCCGTGGGCTGGACTTCTAGGTATCACGAAGACGTATGATAGTCCTTAGACATTTCTTCTGGCCAGGACTCAAGTCTGATGTGGTGCAAATTGCCGCTTGTAACGTGTGCAAGGTAACTGGCAAACCAAACCAAGTGGTTTCTCCTGCCCCACTCTGTCCCATACCCGTGATGGGTGAGCCATTTAAAAAAGTGAGACCATTATCAAAGACTAAATCTGTCAACCAATTTCTTCTATTATGTGTAGAACTTAGTGTATACTAGGTTCCCAGAGGCTGTTCCGCTACAGAAGATCACAGCTCCAGTTCCAGCTCTTATGAAGTTCTTTACGATGTTTGGACTTCCTAAGGTGGTTCAGACCGATAAAGGTACCAATTTCACGTCCCAAGTCTTTTCCCAGGTACTTAAAACCTTAGGCATTAAGCATATAATTTCAAGCCCATATCATCCTGAAAGCCAAAGGGCACTAGAAAGGTTTCATCAGACCTTGAAGTCCATGCGCAGGAAACACTGTTTTGAGAGTCGAAAGGACTGGGATGATGCTGTGCCATTAGTTTTGTTTGCTGCTCGTGAAGCTGTACAGGAGTCACTCGGATTTAGTCCTGCCAAACTAGTGTTAGTAGTGGACATGAGGTCCGTGGCCCCTTAAAACTTCTAAAAGAACAACTTCTTTTGCCAGAAGGGAAGACGGTCCGTAGCATCCCTGAGTATGTTAGGAAACTCAGAGCTCGGCTTCAGAGCGCCTGCTCTTTGCCCAGAGAATCTCTATCCTCCTATCAGGTGAAAATAAAGAAATCCACTGCCCACTCGTTTCAACCTGGTGACAAGGTTTTGATTCTTTCTCCTATCTCTGGTTCTGCTCTATCTGCAAAAATTTCCGGTCCCTTTGTTGTGGAGAAGAAAGTTAGTGACACTAACTTCATCATTTAAACTCCTGATCGCAGAAACAGATTGTGTCATGTAAATATGATCAAGTCATATTTTACAGCAGAAAATGGAAGTGGAAACAATAATTCTGACAACAAATGAAGAAAGAACTGCAGGGACAAAGGCAGTTAATATTAATACTTAAAAAGTAAACAACAAATGTAGGTTTGAAAAAGGTGGGGGGGGAGAGTGAAATGTGGGGGTTGTACCAAACAAAATAAGCAAAGTACAATAAAATAGGGCCTAGCTCAACACTGTGTGGAAAGGAAAAAGACAACAAAAGGCCTGACTATCTTATCTACCAAAGTGTCCAAAAGTAATAGAAATACATTGGTGGCAACAACCGTCTGAGTGTATGAATGTACAGGGTACCCCAGCTTTATCTCAGTACCATTTCCCCACCACAAACCTTAATGGACAAAGTCAGAGAGAGCGAGAGCAAAAAGAGAGAGAAGCTTTAAATAGTGTCCTCCATCTTTGATTGCTGAAATGGCTGGAGTGTGAGCCAATCCACAGGATGCTATGGAGGCAGGGCCAGCCAATCCTCCACCTCTCTCACCTGCAGGACAAGGGGAGGAGAGAGCAAGAGAGACACACGTTTACTTCTCTCTACACGTAACACCTTCATATGCATTATCTTTTTGGTTGTCTCTCACTCTTAATCTGTCATTCTGTCTCTCCACAGAAGGATACTTTAACCACTGCTACAAGGGGCATGGAATACACACACACACTATTACAGCATGAAAAATAAACAAGCCACTGCGACACACATTACCTGGCTGGGCTTGATGAATGGGCCTAGTTTAAATTATTTTGTGCAGATCTCATTTAGGCCCTTGAAGAAGAGATCCAGCCTCTTTATTCATTTCACATTTGCACCCAGGCTTCAATATCTCCGTCCATGCCTGCAAAGGACATACCCTTCTCCCATCCAAGAGGAGAAATAAAAGCCTGTAAAGAAAAGAGACAGAGAGACAGGGAGGAGACAGAAAAAAGCAATTTACACAATGTACATAACATGATGCACTCAGAGTTTGATAACGTGCATAAATTATAGAGTATAATTAAATACTATACCCCGTGAATCACGAAAGAGAGAAGATGGGTGGAGAACAGACAAGAGAATAAAAGCAGGGAGTGTGAAGAGAAAGAGAAAAAACATGAGAAAGAGCGTGTTTGTGCTAGATCTCATAATTATTTCTATTGATTATTTCTTAAAGGTAAAATAGTTCTAAGGTAAATATGAACAGTCAGGTGAGGGACAAGTAGGAATCAGGGGAATATATATCAGGGCCCGTATATATTAAATGGAATATTACAAGTTTAGCAAAGGGTAGGCGTGTAGGCCATTTCTGGTGAGCACACAATTGACCTAAGAATATATTCAAATTAGCAAAGCGCACTCACAGAGAGGGTAGTAAGTTTGTGTGTGTGTGTGTGTGTGTGTGTATTTAAGTGTGTGTGTGTGTGTCTCTGCTGAAGAAAACTGTCTTTGTTCACTCCCTTTTTCCTCTTTGACCCGAGAGACAGCGAGAGACATACAGATGAAAAGACAGAAATATAAAAAAGGAAAAGTTAATATACGTACCAGACAAACTTTTGACTGTTCCTGTAAGGTCGATATAACAGCTGCCATTCTTAATGTGGAATGGAGATGAATCAAGACGGAGGTTTCACTTTACTACTGGGACGATTGGACGAAATGTCATGCCATTCGTTAACTGGGAGCTGTACATATTTAAATATATAATCTTGAATAACAAATCAAATCTTGATTGTCCTGAAATCCCAAATTAAAGGTTGTAATGGAGGGACATATGATAAATAACAATCCAAGGTGCTACTCGCCATCCTAGCTCCTTTTTGGGGACTCGTGTCATTTTTAAACCATGCTTTTGTTTCACCAAGTTGGGACTTGGCTGACCATTATAGTGGTGTCAGGTAATCATTCCGGCTCATATTGGATCCTTTTTTCCGGAACTTAACAGATTGCCATTAAGTAAATAAAAAACATTTTGCTTTCTATTGATTTATATTGATTAAGGGTGTTGCATGATGCGCTATTGATGGTAAATTATGAATGGACATCTGGCTTTGAACAGCAACTGAGATTAAACCAAAAAATAACCAATTAGCAGACGCTTTCTGAAGTTTTTGCAAAATAGCACCCAATACACACAAATCATGGGATCACCAAAGTTATTACAACTAATCTTGAAGGTAACATGGATTCATAAGTTCATTAAAGCCTTAGTGTGCAGTGTAGGTGAGGTGGACTCAGCTGGTTATCTTTGAGCAGCTATTGTCACCGCACTAAATGTTAGGGTTTAGGTGAAGGTTCGGACCCCAAAGCAGACAAGGAGAGGTTAGTGGTTGGATATGTGGACAAAAGTTTATTGGCTGGCGAGGATCCTGGCAACGGGGAGGACGAAGAGCCGGGCGGTGATGCACACGAGCGTTCGTAGTTGACGGAATAATCTGGCGTCGACGTGATGAGACGCCCAGGTTTATATGGAGGAGGATGATTGGATGCAGGTGTGTCTCGTCCAGTCCAGTTGCCGCCAACAGCCAGCCACACCCCCTGCCGCACACAACACAGGAGAACACAGCCAAAACCCAAACAAACAGAAACACAATCACCACACTAAACACACTAAAACTACAAGGAGGATATATCTCACAAATGATAGTAATTGAGTATACTTTTCCCAAGAGCCACGCAAACTCATAGACAGATGAAGTCAGAATTCAAAGCGTACATTTTTTAAATTACGGTTTCTTTTAAATCTACACTTAGTGATGGCTGATTAACACAAGAGATGACAGCAAAGGACCAGTGTGCGCGCAGCAAAACAACAGTCTTAGCTCTGAAGTAAAAACACACCATCTAACCGCTACTCCATCTTTGTCTCTCTCCCACACTCACCCATTGTTTATTCAAATTTTGCAGATGGGGTACTTTTTCCAGTTCAGCACCTTCACCGGTTTTGTGAGAGAGAAAGCGGCATTATGCATGTGTTATTATGCAATTCATCACCAATAATAGATTTGTTTACGGGGGCCCCCGTCTCTCACCCGCTCTCAGCACTGCATTTTCAAAATAATAATAATAATACATAGTGTATAATGACGGTAATGGTACGAAGGCTTTGATAATAGATGTGCTGGGAGGGATAAGGGAGCCCTGATCAACCTGGGTCTCAGCTCAATTGTCTTCAAAGCACTGTTTAATGTAGAATAGGCATCCAGGGAGATTGTCTTTAAACCAAGAAAAAAGGTGGGTGTACGGATAAGATAAATGAACGTACCGATGGGAGTATGAACCCGCGCGTACGCACACATGCACACCTAAGCAGACGTACTCTACCAGCTCAAAAAAGCTCACACAACCACCCACTGGTGCGTCTCTCCTCAGAGGGATCCCTGGTATAAATGTGTTAAAACTCTCCCTTGGTCTTTGGCTCTTGCTGTATAAATCTGTGTTTTAGTCTTCACTTTAGCACTTTAAACTCAGGGTATTTCCAGCATGTTTTCTCTGCCTCCCCCTGAGCTTTGACGGAGATCTCAAGCAGCAGACGGATATAGCAGCACTAGTTTACAAGCATGCGGTGGTACATGTAAGTGAGTGTTTTATTATGTTCCCAATGACAGGCACAATTCAAGTAGTAATACAATTATTTAACTTTCATTATCACCTTTCATTAATTCTTTTGATAATGAAAACACTGTCTTAGCACGAGCCTCCAAGCATTACTGGGAAAGAATGTGGTTAGGGTTACAAAAAGGAGACAAAATATATACGACAGGCTAAACAAAACCCAAAAATAAATGGGCAAATTCAATTTCATGAGTTGAAAACAAATTGTGAAGAGGATCAAGTGTCACAAGCGCTGGAGTGGCGTGGCCAAAAGCAGGACCCGGACGCAGAGTTTTAACAAGGTTGTTTTAATAATTCAAAAAAAATCAAAAAATGCTGAGGAGAAACAGGCAGACAAGACAGTGAGCAGGAACTTACACGATATGGGGATGAGGTTCAGGGTAGACATTCAATGACGCGACAAGGGATAAGAAACACACATGGCTTAAATACACTGGGAAGGTGATTGGACAGAGGTGGAAACGATCATGGACACGGCAGACAATCACAGGGGACAAGGCATGAAGTGAAGTTAACCCAGGGACACCAGAGGCATGAAACTACAAAATAAAACCAGTTCTGGGGACCAAACTCTGCGGAGTCCTTGTATGGTCGCGTCAATCTGTCACAACGTTTAGGGTAGACATTCAATGACGCGACAAGGGATAAGAAACACACATGGCTTAAATACACTGGGAAGGTGATTGGACAGAGGTGGAAACGATCATGGACACGGCAGACAATCACAGGGGACAAGGCATGAAGTGAAGTTAACCCAGGGACACCAGAGGCATGAAACTACAAAATAAAACCAGTTCTGGGGACCAAACTCTGCTGAGTCCTTGTATGGTCGCGTCAATCTGTCACAACGTGTAGACATCTTGAATGTCTACCCGTTCACAACGGGTAGACATTCAAGACTTGGAGACTGACAATGACGCGACAAGGGATTAGAGAAACACATGCCTTAAGTACACTGGGAAGGTGCAGGTGATTGGGCACAGGTGGAAACAATCATGGACACGGCAGACAATCACAGGGAATGACAAGGCAGGAAGTGAAGTTAATCCAGGGACACCAAAGGCATGAAACTACAAAATAAAACGAGACGTGAACCCAAACCGTGACATCAAGTTTGGATATGGACCTTTCAATCACAAGGTTGCCACACGCTAAAGAATGTGCTGCTTCATTGTCCATTGGCTATAAATGGACCCTCATTTATGAACACCATGCTCTATTGAAGAATACATGAAACTACTTAGTTTAAAATTCTACTCGAGGACAATGCCTAATCTTAATCAATTGTCTGCCTCAACCAGGTAAGTAGAGCAGGTGAAGAGATGAAAGGGGATTCAGAAACACAGCTTGTACTTGATGAGTTTTGTTTTTTGTCAGATTTGAGTTGATGGCAATGCATCCTGGCTGAATTCAATAAACCTTTATGGGAACACTTATTATGCAATTCTTTCCATATTCAAAAGCGTACGCTGCAAAGGAATGACACGACAGTTGCATAAAGACTGAAAGGTCTCTAAAAGCTACATTCAGAAAAATTATTGATCTTTAACCCACTAAAATAGCTGTCTATAATATTCAGGTGTCTTATTGTGATGAGACTGCAAACTGTTAATACCAAACTCCAAAGCTCAATACAGCTCTGGAGCCTGTTTTAGTTCATCTCAGATTTAGTGCGTGTGTAAGGGTTACAGGTATTGGAACCCAAAAGCACAACTCTGAGACAGAAATCCAATCAAAGTTCTTTAATTCAGGCAAGGTCAAAACCGGGATATCAGTCCAACGGGCAATCAAATCCAGATAGGCAGGCAGGGAATCCGTAAACAAGGATAGGCGGTGGTCAGAACTAGGATGGCAATCAGACAAATCCAAAAAAGGGGCAGGCAGAGAGTTTGTGGTCAAAAGGCAGGCTAAGTCAGGGAGGGGTATCAGGTAATCGGAAAACGCTGGAAAACTTGGCATACACACAAGACAATCTGGCAGAGGGCAAGTGGAAGTGTGGGGACCTAAATAGTGAGGGGCTAATGAGGGAATGGGCTGCAGGTGGGAAGGGTATGAGGACCAGGGGAAGAGAATGAGAGGATTTCTTGTTGATGACAGGATCTGGAATGACAGTAGAGTTAATTGACAAGAAAGCAGACAGGCAGGAGAAAAACTAATAAGATGGAGAATTCGTGACAGCGTGGGTCAGTGTGGCATCGCATATGTGTTATACTGGTTTCACTGGTCCGGTCTGCTCAATGCGTAACAAAGAAGCGTTTGGAAGCCATGATCATGAAAAAATTGTATGAGTTAATAAGTCAGAACTTTTAGTTTATCAGCCTTTTTTCACACAATATGTATATAAAATAGGACTACTAATTATGGATTGCTGCTATGAAGGGTATTTAATAACACTGTACAGATATTTTATTTTCTAATTGTGCTTCCACAGACAGTTGAAGTTGTAGGTCATGGTCCATTACTTTGCTATTATTATCATTATATCACTGATATTGTTGCTGTTGCCGCAGCAGCTGCTGTTCTTATTGCTTATTGCTCTTGTTGATGCCAAGGTCCCATTTATCACCACCTTTAGGGTCAGTTTCCCTTTTTTATAACTTTTTTTAGATATGTCTCTGCATTTATGGTTGGTTTGTAAATGTTGAACTGCATGGCTTGTTCTAAATTGGTAGTTTTAGAATCAGTTAATAAGCGTAGAGCATGCCACTGATAAATATAGAGATCAGTTTATAGAGTTTCCTTGTTTCTTTTACTTCTTCATAGGTATCTATGCTCTCTACCTGTTTGAAATATTTTATTGAGGCTTTAACTACATATCTTTGATCTCATCTGAGCCATGGAGGGCCATGGACATACATATGCTACTTACACTAAATTTGATTTTCCCATAATAAAAAAAACATCCTTGGATTGTAAAAGCATTACATTGTGTAATACACACCTGTTAAGTGTTTTAGTGTACAAAGGTAAAGAACTATATTTTTTTCAGTAAACGTTTTCAGTTGGCCAGTCCAAAATAACCCACGGTTTCTTTTACAATGTTTTATTATCTTTAACTTCTTAAATACTTTTAATTGAAATTAATTTGAGTTGTTGACAGTGGTGGAATTTAACTTAGTGTATTGACTAATTACTGAATTTAAGTTCAGATTTGAAATACAGAATTTACTAAATTTACTTTGTCTTGCTCTATTCATTTAATACCCATTATTAAATACTTTGAGAAGTTAATGAATGAATCTGTTCCCCCGATCAGCTTTCATATTACAACAAAAAGATAATCTGTGAAGGACAGACACAAACACACACAATGTTGTGTATATGTCTATATGTAAAGACACACCTCTTCAGACTAAACCTTGACTAAAAAGTAACAAATTGTAGCACTTAAATTGTACTTACCATGGCTCTTTTTTGTAGCAAGTTATAAATCGGCTTATTTAATGACATTGCACTTTCTTGTTTCTTGTTCTTTTGAGTTTGTATCCTTATGGTTGAAGTGCACTTATTGTGAGTCGCTTTGGATAAAAGCGTCAGCTAAATGACATGTAATCTTACTTTTTGTACATGAGTCAAATACTTGTACAAACACACAGGATGCAGAGGAGGGGCCATTTTGACATGTAATAGAAAATCACTGACACACACACACACACACACACACACACAGTCCATATGTCGCCAGGTGTGGCTGTCACCCTCTCCTGCCCTGTGCACCACTATAATCAATTAAACAGGATAGTTTCATCATCAAATATCCAAATGATGATTGCTTACTTTACCTAATCTCCTAATGCCATTGACCTCTAAATGCGTGGAGGGTAAATCATGTTTTCCCTGCTTTTTGCGATACTCATCCATGTGTGTGCTTTAAACTGCCTGGATGGGTGAATCTTGCCTGCTTTATTTTGGTAAAACACTGGGGAATGCTGAAGCACCGCAGAATGCCTCTTGTAATCACATTTCTTTGTGTCTGTGTGTGTGCTCTTTTTTCAGCTGTTTGTGATTGGCGTTGAATGCAAAGTGACTGTCAGTGATCCTCATGAATGCCGAAGTAGCTCATTGACTGTGAACTGGGTCTTGTTAGCAGTTGGGTGAGCAGGAATAGAAATATAAGCACTTAGACTATTTATTCATACCGACTGCCTTCCCCTGGCTGTTTGAAGGTAAAGGGGAGTGTTGTGAGTGTGTGTGTGTGTCTGTGTGCGTATGCTTATATGTGTCTGTCTCTTTGAATGCACATGAGAAAGAGAGGGGAAGGGAAAGAGAACAATTAACATGACAATGTGACATTTGTGGCAGCGTGTTTTTGCCATTTAATCAGTAATGTCTTGTTTTGGAAACAGATTTTATGCAGGTGAAATAATCATTGATGAATGTAAATCAGTTATTTTGATGCAAGATTTTGTTTGATATGAAATTCTCCACTAAATAGCAAGAATGATGAATTTAACTCCCCAAAAAATGAATGCTATATTTCTGGTTTGGTCTTATTTAGGGCAGCACAAAAGACCTTAACCTGAAAACCTTAATGACATAAATTAATAAAATATATATATTTTTTGCTTGGACCGACCACGAGGTCCTGAAAAATACCGAGGAGTACAAAGTGGACAACACAGCACCAAATAGAGACTCAGAATAAATACATGATAAGTTATAATAAGTTAAGTGCAGAGTTCCACTGCATAACAGTTGCTACAACAAAGCAAGAGACGCTTGAAATTGGTTATCTATGTTTGAATGAACCACTGTAAGCTGTTGTCACACCTGTATATCAAGTTGGGTTTTTCTACGAAGTCATTCTTCCTTCGTAGCTTTTTTCCATTGTCAGGTCTCAGTTAGGGGTTTTGATAAGTCGCCTTGTTCCGCCCTTAGGTGTAACTTTGTGTTTAGATTTTAGTACTCTGCATGAATAAACTGTCATCCTATACACCTGCTCTGCGTCTTAGTACTGCCTCCCGCTGACAGTAGTTTGTTTTCTTATTGGAAGAAGTCACGTAACGAATGAAGTGTCGAGGACATGTCTCGACTGCCAACAACTAAACAAGTAGCAAACGCGGGTGTAGTTGTGATCCTTCCCAAATATATCGGTTTCCGACCGTCCACACAAAGATTCAACCCACTGCGTTTTCAAACTGATCTGTCCTCCGGTAAACACATTTTGCACTACTGGTATTTTAAGCTGATGTTTATGAGGACCTCACTACCTTCCACAGGAGTTCCTACTGCTGAGTGTTTTCATGTCACATCCTGGGAACTGTTGACTACCATAAGTGTTCATCCTATATGTGGGCACATTATTGTACCATCCATAAAAGCTCTGTTGTATTGTAAACACCAAACCTTTGATTGAGGGACTTTTTAAAACAATTGAGCTGGGACAACTCTGGGCAGTCCAAAAGGAGCCAAAGATGAATGGCCAGAAACGACAAGGGGTAGATTAAAGCCAAATCAGGGTAGCATATTGCAAAAAGAGCTGTGGAATGGGAACACCTGCAGATAGTACAGCCCTCGAGCTAGTTCTGCGCTCTATTGTAACCTCTCCTCTCTTATCCCCTATCCCACCCGCTCCACACATATCCAACACCTTGTCACAGGGGGCCTCTGGAACTGTCAGTCAGCTACTCGCAAGACAGACTTCATATCCGGCTTTGCTTTCTTGCGATCGCTCAACTTCCTCGCTCTCACTGAGACCCAGACACATTCATCCCAGGTGCTCTCTCCTCAGTCTTCTCCTTTAGCCACACACCCAGACCCACTGGCTGGCGTGGTGGGACAGGCTACCCTACTGTATTTTGAATTCCATGCTGTGACAGTTACTCAGCCGGCACAATTAAACTTTGTTTTGTTTTTGTTCTCTAGTGTCAAACAGGCTCTTTGGGTCATTTCTTGGAAGAATTGGACATCCTCCAGTCCAACTTCGCTGAAAATGGCCCTCCGGTCATCCTTCTGGGAAACTTTAACATCCAGACAGAAGTCATCTGACCTTTGTCACGACCTGGCTCTTTGGGCCATGACAAGATTGTTTTACGCTGGTTTACGAGGTTTAACATATGCTTTATTTAACATAAGAACAACGAAAAAGCCACAACCATTCCAGATGAGATGTGAATGTCAGTATTATCAGTAGTGTAAGGTGTGCATGAGGGTAGAGTGTAAAAGATGGGTGTTGTCAAGGGCATTTAACCAAAAAGAAACAGGATTCAACAGGCGGCTGCCCTACCACACCGGGCGGCTGCCCTACCACACCGGGCGGCTGCTGGAGAGAGGAGAGAGCCCCGGAATGAATGAACACGGGGCTTTGTAATCTCAGGGCACCGGGCCCAGGTGCCTTCAATCACCAAACCCAAATCCCATTGGAAGGCTGCTGCCTCCACAGCAGGGGTCGTCACGCCTTGTACTCCTTTCTTCTTTTGCACTCTGTCCCTCTCCTCCCACTCACACAGCCGGCAATCATCTTGACTACATCTTCACCAGAAACTGCTCTACTTCTAACCTCATTGTAACTCCACTTCACGTTTCTGACTACTTTTTCATCTCCTTCTTTCTGCCGCTCTCTCTAACTAACGACCCCACCACATCAACTACCTCTGTACCGGCTTGTCGCAACATTCGCTTCCTAGATCGGTCCTATCAACTCTCCCCTCAACTGACTCTTACACCCGAACGCTGCCACAGAGACGCTCACCTCTGTCATCCTCTCTTGACTCTCTCACTTGACATGGCAGGCCGTCAAATCCCCTCCGGCTCAGGAATCAGGAATCAGAAAACATTTATTGCCAAAATATGTCAAACATACAAGGAATTTGACTTGGCGGTTGGTGCGTGACAGTAGACAGTGTAACAATAGACAACAAGACAGCAGTGCACAAGTAATAAAATAAAATGAAATGCTAATGCAATGGGTTAGTATAAAATAAGAATAAAGTTAAAGTTAAAAATTAAAAATATTTAAAAAGTTAAATATTTAAAAATAAAGTGCACTATCGAACAAGTGACAAAGTGACGAGTGACGACAAACTGACGAGTCACAACAAAGTGACGAGTGTGAAATGACAGTTAAAGTGACGTGTACAGTATGAAGGGGAGTGACCGGTGGAATGTCAGAGTCAGACAGTGGGAGACCGGGCTCTGTTGATGAGCCCGACTGCTGACGGGAAGAAACCGTTTGTGTGGTGAGAGGTCTTAGTCCTGATGGACCTCAGCCTCTTGCCAGATGGAAGGGGCACAAACAGGTTTTGTCCGGGGTGAGAGGGGTCGGCTACGATCTTTTTCAGTGGTTGTCTAAACCAAAAAATAGCTGACGTACGCTCCTCTTTCTCAAACCCAGCTCCTATTATTTGTGTTTCACCAACTTCACCTTTATTGCCCCTCTGTTTCCTGACGAAGTTCTTACTTTAGTAACTGCTGCCCATACGACCACCTGCCCTCTTGACCCCATTCTACAATCGCTCCTGACCTTCTTCCTTTCCTCACCGGTCTCTCACACTTCCCTGTTATCGGTCTGTTTCCCCAACTCTCTGAAGGAGGCAAGAGTTAACCCACTCCTGAAGAAATCTACCCTCAAACCATCTGAAGAAAACAACTACAAATCGGACTCCGTTTCTGTCAAACTCTTGAACGTGCTATCTTTAACCAACTCTCCTCCTATCTCTACCGTAAGAACCTCCTTGACCCTCACCAGTCAGGCCATTCTACAGAGACTGCTCTCCTTGCAGTCTCAGAGCAACCCCACACTGCTAGAGCCGCCTCTCTCTCCCCTCTGTGCTCATCCTTCGGGACCTTTTTGCTGCATTTGACACAGTAACCCACCAGATACTTATTTATTCCCTTTAGGAACTTGGTGTCTCAGGCTCTGCTCTCTCCCTTCTCTCATCCTATCTGTCGCACTTACCTGGTAACTTGCAGAGGATCTGTGTCGGAACCTTGTCCTCTTACTACCGTAGTTCCTCAAAGTTCCGTCCTGGGTCCCCTCCTCTTCTCTCTCTAAACCAACTCTCTTGGCTCTGTCATTCGCTCCCATGGCTGCTCTTACTATAGCTATGCCAATGACACCCAATTAATTTTCTCCTTCCGTTACTCAGGTGGCGGCCCGGATATCTGCATGTCTGGCTCACCATCTAAAGATCAACCTAGACAAGACTGAACTAATTTTCTTCACGGGAAAAGGTTCTGCTACCCACAAACTGTTAACTTTGGCAATACCGACTTTGACTGCTAGGTACCTCGGTGTGACACTCGACAGCCAACTCTCCCTAACTCCTAACATTAAAGCGACAATGCAATCCTGTAGATCCACGCTCTACAACATCAGGAGAATACGTCCCCTTCTCATTTAGAAGGCGGCGCAGGTACTGATTCAGGCCCTTGTCATCTCCCGCTTTGACTATTGTAACTCTCTCCTAGCAGGTCTCCTTGGTACCGAAATTCAACCTCCTGCAGCAGATCATCCAGAATGCGACAGGTCTTTATCCTTCCTGAATTCTCCTAAACTACTCCACTCCTCTTCACTGGCTGCCCGCATCCAGTTCAAAACATTGGTACTGATGTACCGTGCGGTGAATGGATCGGGTCCAGACATCGAGGGCATAGTCGAACCCTACATCCCAACCTGCACACTCCGCTCTGCCAAACTGCGTGTTCCTCCCTCACTAAAAGCACTCGACAGGATCACTTGTATGTGCACTACACATACACATCTCATCAGACTATACCTTGACTAAAAAACACTGAACTAATCATAGCACTTAAATGATACTTACAGTGCAATGGCTCTTATTGGCTTATTTGATAAAATTGCACTTTTTTGTGTCTTGTTCTTCTGGGTTTGTATCCTTATGGTTGCAATGCACCTATTGCAGTTGCTTTGGATAAAAGCTAAATTAAATTGTGGTGGCGGCGTGTGGTTAGCTCCAGATCCTATCCAGTTGACAGAGCGGTGCCAGTGGGCGGTTGAGGGGGTGAAACAGGCCCTCTGTGGGGAACCATACACCTAACTTCTCGCTCCCTTTTACCCTGCAGACTGATGCGTCGAACAGAGGGCTGGGGGGCATTTTGTCCCAGCAGGTGCAGGGGGTGGACCGCCCTGTCCTCTACAGCCGGAAACTGTCGGAGAAAGGAGCCATGTACAGTATAGTGGAGTGCCTGGCCATCCGGTGGGCGGTCGACTCTGTGCGTTACTACCTCCTGGGACGCCATTTCACCCTCTGTTCGGACCATGCTCTGCTGCAGTGGCTCCACCACATGAATTAAAGCAAAATTGGTGTACCTTAATTAACTTTAGTGGCCCCAGTTCTCTTGATGCCTTTCACCTCACACCTTTCTCAAGTTTTAGTGCTTGCAATTGTCGCACCCTGACAAGGACACGCAATTTAATTTAGGACATTGCATTTGACATGACATTTTTTTCTTTAATCAGCAATTGGCCAAACTGCTTCAT
The DNA here is from genome assembly GCF_964276395.1 of Gasterosteus aculeatus. Taxonomy (NCBI): domain Eukaryota; kingdom Metazoa; phylum Chordata; class Actinopteri; order Perciformes; family Gasterosteidae; genus Gasterosteus; species Gasterosteus aculeatus. Next base: position 2,058,035 of record NC_135700.1, read on the forward strand.
AGCCCCGCCTCCTGTGGGCCATTTCTCTGTTGCCCCAGAGCTGCTGATAAATGCATAATTTGTGTGGATATCATATATTTTACACAAATTGCTGGGTACATCCATATTACAAAAACACAAATATTCATAATTGTCATCTGTTGGTCAGCCCTTCTATCGGGCTATTGGTCAGCCGCCGCTGATTCAATTACTTGTCTGCAAAACAGAGGAAATTTCCTTTGGTCTGTTCTTTGATTTAATTTCTTTAGAACACTGTTGAGGTATATCTTTTCCCATTAATTTCCTTTGCCTCAAAAAATATTGAAAGCAAATTCCCTGAATACATCATACGGTTTGTCATTTACATCCATATATAGTAATTGCCTGCATGTTACTGCCACCTCATGTTAATTAGATGAATGAGGCATTTGTATTGCCCGTATGCGAAAGTAGTGCTTTAATGGGAAAATTGTAGAAAACATGTTTTATGTGCAAAGTTTGTCATATGATGGCTTCTCAGCTTTAGATTAAAACGTACTGGTTCCAGTATTAGTGGTAATGTGGTTAGTAATGGCACGTTGAAAAACCACATTAAGTTGTTTCTCGAAGTGCTCGAAGAATTCACTTTTGACAGCAGTGGGTTTCTTCATTCTGAGTCAAACAGGTATGTTACATCCTTTACTAGTTATGATCGAGCACAATGTGCGTAGAAAAGAAAATAAATAGTACATGTGTGTTGCATTCGCATGCATTTGTGAAAGTACCAGTGAATATAGTTGTTTTTTTTGTCTGAGTTCGTAGGGTGAAGTGGGAAGCAAAAAAGAGAATCATTTTTTGCATTATCAAATGATTTCCCTTTAGAAATTCAACACTCTTCTCAATATTGAGTCTAAAAAGAATGTGCTCAAGACTTTACCGTCCCTGCTAGAATTAGTCGAAGGACCATTTTTAGTCCTAAATTATGCATTGAAACAAAGAGATAGTCTCTTTTTTTGTTCTCTCGCGGTTTGGGCCGAGCGAACGCCTTTTAAAAATCTTTAAAATTGTCCATTCAACTCAAAGTTACTGAGTGTAGCAAAAATGTCGAAAGACATAAAGTCTGGGGAAGATTGAATAAAATAATGCGGGGGACAGATTAGTCACGGAGTTGAACCCACACGCTCTTTCAGCCACGGCACAATGCCACTTTTTATAAGCGGCCCCCATCTCCACAAAGGCTGCGTTCAATATATCGAGGATGATACATGGTCAGACGTGTAATCTTTCTTTGATTCTCTGCTCTCATTCATCCCACAACCTTTTCAGCCCTGACACTGATGAGCTACTGGGCTCGATCACACACACAGAGACAGACACACACTGTCAGAAGTCAACGCTCACGCGCAAATGTACACCCTTGCACTGACGAATGTACATGCACTTACGTACTCACACGCTTGTTCTATTAAATGCTCATGCACACACTTCCTGGTCTTAAGAGTTCATTACAGCCACAGCCAGTCCTGGCATCTCTATTGCAGTTCCTCAGTCTCTGTGGTTTTATTGACAAGAATGTTCAGGTGGTACAGGGCTGGCTATTGTTGTAGTATAATGGCACCTCAGGTGTGATGTTAGCATAGAGTAGGAAGTTGTGGAGGTTTAGAATTATAAACAATATTGGATTTTTCATATTGTGAAAATGTTATGGTTCCCTTCTTGGGCAGAATAACTTTGGATTGACATGTCGGACTGTGGGTAAGCTGCATTTTATTGGTCCAAAAGATTTGTAGTAGCTTTACTTTGTCTTTGGTGAAACACTTCTGCAAAAAAATAATTAATCTAATATTTGTGAACCACAGAAAGTCATATTCGTATGAATAGTTCCATAGTAGTTTGTCTGCACATCTACACTTCAGCCAGATGGAAACATGGAGTCTCTTCCAGAATAGTGTTATCATTCTGCTGTGTAGCCATTTTTGAATGGCATGTTGTGATGGTATGTGTTTCTCTACTTACGCAGCCAGAGTGATGATTAAAGTCAGGCCGAGTGAGAGAAACCCACAGCAGGCCGTTTACCAGTCCATGGTAGTCGGAGTGGTTAGTTTCATTACATTTATTCTGCCGGATATTGAGTTCAGGTTAGCCAATTCTTTGTGATTTTGCAGTACAGTAATCCCTCGTTTATCGCGGGGGTTACGTTCCGAAAATGACCCGCGATAAGTGAAATCCGCGAAATAGAAAACTTTTTTTTTTTTTACAATTAGCAACTATTACATGTATACAAATACAGTGACTCGCGTGTAGGCCGTTTCACTGCTCTTCAGACTGGGCCGCTGCATCCTGACTGCGCTCTGCAGTGTTCTCTTCTTCTGAAGCCCGCGGTGCAGGTGTGTTTGTTCGGGAGAAGAACATAGTGATAGGCAGCTGTTGTCGCTCTTTTTTCTTCTTTGCAAAAAGATCCTTGTACACCGACATGCCACCATCGATTACGTTGGAGAACTGTAATGAACGGCTCGGGAGTGAGTTTTTAGCGAATCAGAATGCAGAGCACAATGCACCAAAAAAAAAAAAAATGCAATATGAAAATCCGCGAAATAGCGAATCCGCGATTAGTGAACCGCGAAGTGGCGAGGGATCACTGTATTTAGTGCAGGGCTTGACATTAACATTTTTGTACCAGGACCTACTGTACAGAAATGCAACGTATATTTTGGTGCCTGCCGCGATTGAAAAATGCAGCTAACGATATTGACAAAGAAAATGCCGAAAAGGTAGGCGTTCAAAAGAGAGGCTCCCTTTAGCACGAAACAAAAAGAGTCAGACGACGCAACATGTAACAAATGCAACAAAACAATGGCGTGTAAAAGGGGGGAACATGTCAAATCTTATGAAACATCTGCCTAAGCATAACATCCATTTGAAAGCAGAGGCATAAGCGGTGTTTGACTGCCTGGGTGAGCCCAGTACATCAGCGGGCAGCGTGAGCCTCCCTGGCCCCGGCGATGGGGAGAGTAGACCCAACCCTGAAAGAATGGGAGGATGATGATGACAATAACAGCAGCCTTTCCTCAGGTTAGTGTAGTCCCCTGGTGAACTTAGGACTTATAGTCGTACTTTCAAAACTAGTTGCCTGCCTATTAAAAAAAGTAAATGTTTATTTTACATTAAATAAATAATAGGGGACACCTGATTTCTAAGTGGGGAGGTGTATATTTGTCGTGCATGGAGTAATATTTGTCATAGTGATGAATACTAATGTTAAGTTCATATTATTTAGTTAAATAATATCTCCAGAGGTTTTAGGCCGTTAGCCTTTTATTACTTACTGTTTGATGTTACAGTATTATTGGTCAGTTGTGTATTCACGCTGTATAGCCAATGGTGATTGGTTTGGAAAACAACGGGGAAGACACGTGACAGGAAAGTGCTGCAAGTTTTGGGGAAAACGAGGGGTCGTGAAGAGCACGGGACGCCGGCGTTTTTGGAGAGAGGGAAAGAGGGGAAAGCCGCTAGCAGGAGATAAGAAGGCGGAATAAACCGGCGCGGGAGGCTGGAAGGAGTGGACCGCCGACTTGGTGTGTTTGTGAGCCCAGAAACGGAGGAAAAAACCGAAGCCGAAACCCCGTCGGACGGAGCGGGAGAGAAGCAGCGGAGCTCGCCATCGAGGGAGCCGAGCTTGCTAGCCACGGTGGGCGAGGCCGGGCGGAAGTGTCGGAGAATCGCATCGCGGTCCCGAGTTTCCACGCTCTCAATGTTTTGAAAGTGATTTCAGCGCACTCAATGCTTTGCCAGACCAAACAGGCCTGCAACGTGTTTTTTTTCCATATATATCGTTGCCGTAAGTAACTGGAACATGTGTGTGTGATTGGGCCCAACACCGCATTGGCTAATACTTGTTTCAAGACACTTGGAGGGGCAAGTTTTTGTTGTTATTGTTGAGAACTCTGGTATTCTCCGAGTTAAGGAACGGGAACATTTCGACCATTTATTTTGATGTAACGTCATTGATACTAGTGGGGTGTATCACTGAATTTAGAGTTTATTATTTACGTTTTGGTGAAGTTTTGGTTATTTATTTTTGTCTATTTGGTAATATTGTGTTTTGGGGGAAAGTAATTATTGTATTTAAATAAACAAGGGCGTTACCCTATTTATTTTACTTTTGTTAAAAGAACAACCATCTCTGGGTCTCATTATTTTTTAAATACCTTCTTGTTAAAAGGTTTTACAATACATCGAACCCAAGCACCCCCCACTCTCACGTGAGTGACTCAGAGTGGTGATACGGGTGCTACATTAGCAAAGCAATGTTGATTTCAAATCTTGCATTCATAAAAGTAGGATTAATAAATGAGCCATTATAAGACAAAGTTAGTTAGCTGGCTACTATCAAACGGTAGGCAAATCTGCCACCTACATAGCTAGTCATTGTATTGTGTAATGTTTATATTTTTGACTCCAACCCCATTCACCATGGCAAATAAGGCTATTTTAACAAAAGAGAAGGTGGAGGAACTCCACAGGTCTGTTACGATATTTGTGGTGAAGGGACTGCAGGGTGAAGGAACTTCTTCCACCGTGGAATCTCCATGGTTCAGGTAAAAAATGAAAAAAAAGTGAAAACAATATTTGTATAAAATATGCGCCTGTTTGTTTTGACTTTCTTTGCCACCCGTTTTTGGGGGATTTGGTTTAAGAGTAATAAATTCTTGATTATTGTTTGCCCTATCTGCTGTGGTCTCCTCCTTTCCTTATTTCTGTTGCCTGACCCTAGCAGGAAACTTAACAAGCTTTACACATTTTTTTAATCTTTGTTTCAAACATCCTAAACACTGTAAATTGAAAATGTGTATTTGTGTTTCAGATCTGCCACAACACCATGTGATTCTGGATGGCAGAACATGTTGACTCCCTTTTCCTGATTCTCGTAGATCGTAGTTCCTTCTGGACCCTGGTCCTGACACCTGCCGCTGCCATCATCATTATTGTTTTAGATATTAATCATATTACTGTACTCATAAACCAACATTAACCTCTCTTAAAGTCTCCGTGCTCTCGCTCCCCACAGGCTTCTGTGGATAGTGGTTCCATCTGATGGTGGTTGCCCCTGCTGGCTTACTACTCACAATTACTTGAATTATTTCTGTCATAGGAATTGCATGTATTATACATTATTCATTCTGTAAACATGGCATCCATTGTAGTCTGTCCACCCCGGGAGTGGGATCCCTCCTTTTACGTTCTCTCTAAGGTTCCTTTCCTTTTTTTCCCTTTTGGAAGGGTTTTTTAATTTTTTGGGGAGTTTTTCCTGTGCCGATGGTGGGTTTTGGGACAGAGGATGTCGTATGTGTACAGACTGTAAATCCCTCTGAGGCAAATTTGTAACTTGCGATTTTGGGCTATACTAAATAAAATGAATTGAATTGATAGGAGAGTGTGGGGTGCAGTCCTTGGGGGGAATGAGGATACGGCGAGGGGTTTCTGTAAACAGTCTTTTATTGATCGTTTTAAGCGCACGAGCGTCCGGCTCCAGCTTCCTCGCCTGCCTCAGTCTCGTCCCGCTGTCGCCGTATCTCTCCTTCTTAAGGATCTCACACACACACACACCTGAGGCAAATTATGCCTCCCCCTGACACCGTTCCCCGAACCACTCCCTTCTCCGTCCCCTCTGCAGCGGAGCCAAACCACGCCCGCCACCACATACCCCCACCGCCCGACATAGGCCGGGGAGCCGTCCGGCCTAGCCTACTCCCCCCCTTTCAGGAGCGGGAGAGGAAATCAGCCACAGCCATCTGCGCCCCAGTCCTATGGACCACCTTGAATTAAAAGGCTGTAGAGCCAGATACCACCGAGTGATCCGGGCGTTGGCATCTTTCATGCGGTGGAGCCATTGGAGCGGGGCGTGGTCCGAACAGAGTGAATGAGCGTCCCAGGAGGTAGTAGCGTAGGGAGTCGACCGCCCACCAGATGGCCAGGCACAACTTCTCCACTGTGCTGTACCTGGCCTCCCTCTCAGACAGCTTCCGGCTGATGTACACCACGGGGCGGTCCACCCCCCCACCTCCTGGGACAAAACGGCCCCCAGCCCTCTGTTCGACGAGTCAGTCTGCAAAATAAAGGGGAGAGAGAAGTTAGGAGTATGAAGGAGTGGTTCCCCACAGAGAGCCTGCTTTACCTTCTCAAACGCCTGCTGGCACTGCTCTGACCACTGGACCGGATCTGACGCACCTTTCCGGGTCAGGTCGGTCAAGGAGCTGGTGAGGTCCGCGAAGCTGGGGATGAACCGCCTGTAATACCCCGCCAGCCCCAAGAACCGCCTCACCTCTTTTTTTGTCTTAAGCCGCGGGCAGACCGCGATGGCTGCAGTCTTGTCCACCTGAGGGCGCACCTGCCCGCCCCCCCAAGTGGTACCCCAAATATAGTACCTCCACCCATCCAACTACACACTTCCCCGGGTTGGCGGTGAGCCCCGCCCGTCCCAGCGCCTCCAGCACCGCGCCCACCTGCCGCACATGCTCCGCCCAGGTGGTACTGTGGATAATGACGTCGTCCAGGTGGGCGGCAGCATATGCAGCGTGCGGACGCAGCACCCGATCCATGAGATGCTGAAACGTGGCCGGGGCCCCAAACGAGTGTGGTAAATTGGTACAAACCGTACGGGGTGGAGAATGCCGTTTTCTCCTTGGACTCTGGCGACAGAGGAATCTGCCAGTAGCCCTTGGTTAAATCCAGTGTCGTGAAGAAACGTGCAGTGCCTAGCCGGTCCAGGAGTTCGTCGACCCGGGGCATTGGGTAAGCATCGAACCGTGACACGTCATTCACCCTGCAATAGTGGTGGCACCAGACTTCCAGAAGGAATTAATCGTCCAGGCGGACGCTTCAGAGGTGGGTCTGGGTGCGGTACTCTCCCAGACACGTGAGGGGGAGGAACACCCCATTCTCTACATAAGCAGGAAGTTACTTCCAAGAGAACTATTCCCTGGTGGAAAAGAAATGCCTCACAGTTACCTGGGCCCTGGAATCCCTGCGGTTCTACCTCCTGGGTCGACTGTTTACAGTGGTGTCGGATCATGCCCCTCTGCAGTGGATGCCCAGGAACAATGAAACAAACAGTAGGATTACCAGGTGGTTCTTGAGATTACAGGCCTTTAACTTTTCTGTTGTCCACAGGGCTGGCAAGAGCCACAGCAATGCGGATGCGCTCTCCAGACGTGACGCCTTCTGCACCTCCTTCACCCCGACGAGGACGTCAGTCTCGAGGGGGGGTGTGTGTGATGTCACGAGAGGCTGGGTCTTGGAAGGGAGGTACGTTCACCAAAGATGCCTATAACTACTATGGCTCCATCTGCCGGTGGAGTTAGGAACCCCACTCGGAGCATCCCTCTCCCACCTGAAACCCATCAGGGTATGACGACCTGAAGGCCTTCATAAGGGTGGGGGACACACAATTGAGGGGAAGAGAGAGACTAGCTTCAGGTTCGGCCCAATGCAGAAGACAAGACCAATACAGGAGGGAGTGAAGGCCAGGTCTGGATCTACCTCTCAACTGGCAGGGACATGGCATATATAGACCTTAGGCGACACTGGGCCCAGGTGCTCTCCATTAGCCATCAGGACAATGCCCCACCCAGGCTCACCTATAGGGCGACACACCATCCACTACTCATACTATGTGTGGGGCATCACAACATAAGTTCATATTTAATTCTTATCTTCTTTTTAACCCCAGACTGGAAAGGCTCACTGATTAAGACTAAGAAAGCAGAGGAGTTTGTCAACATCACCTTAATTTTTAGTTTTTTTTTTGGCGGCGCCGCCATCAGTCATTTGACCATTTCTTTTACAGTGTCTTGCTCGGGGACACAACACAGGACCGCAGTCGTCTCAAGTTGCTTTTCCAGAAGATTTAGAACGGATCATTCTTGATTCTACTTTATTAAGACTGCATTATGTTTGATGTAATGAAAAAAGTTGGCGAAAATGGAGCAGACAGTGAAAAAAAGTCTACCTCTAGAACAGTTCCTGGAAGAAGGTCAATAGCAGTCATACGGACGATGTGGTGGCAATGATGTGGCGCGGGCTTTGCTAAATAAACCTTTTAGATCATGGTATTCCTTGCTGCGGTGAATGAATGAGATGGAAGGGGAGTGTCTCATTGTGAGTACCTGACACAGTCATAGCCAGATGGGGGGGTTGATGGGTAACCCTGCAGAGGAGATGATCGTCCAACGCTGTGGTGTAGTTTGGTTCCTCCAGGGGCACCTGCCCGATCCCTGGCTGAGAAGCCAGTCATGTCCATGGGGTTTGCATCTGCTCCAGAGTCAATTAAATCTGAAACATTGTGATTATTCCCTGAGCAGAGCAGCTGGGCCTTAATCAAAGACCCTCTGGGTTAATGGTTGTACGGTCAGGATTACAGGTATAGGAACCAAGCACAACTCGGAAACAGAAATCCAATCAAAGTTCTTTACTTGTGTTCATTCAGGGTCAAAACCGAGATATCAGTCGAATGGAAAACAAATCCAAAAAGGGGGCACGCAAAAATCCATTGGTGAGTATTCAGGCAAACAGGGTCGGCACAGGCAGCTCAGGAAAGAAGTCTAGATACGCAGGAGACCTTCGCAGTAATACACAACCTGGTAGAGGGCCGGTGTGGGGACCTAAAAAATAGTGAGGGAGTAATGAGGGAATGGGCTGCAGGTGGGAAGGGCATGAGGACCAGGTGAAGAGAATGAGAGAAGATCTGGTGTTGATGACAGGATTTGGAATGACAGTAGAGTTAATTGACAAGCAGGCAGGCCGGGAAAAAAACTAATAAGACGGAGAATTCGTGACACTTACATCATCAAGACTAAGATTTGTATCCTGTCTTTCAATGACATCACCATCGCTCTCTTTTCCTGTACAGATAGTTCTGAATCGTTCAATGCCCCTCAACTCACTTGTGGACTGGCTTTTGTTGAAAAGACGGTATACACTGGACTAGACCTCATGGGACATGTTCTTTCAAAGGGACATGAAAGTCTTTTGATTTATGCAAATAATTCATGGGAATTTTAAGAGGTTCAAGTTGTATTGTATTTTGTACCAAAGACACATCACATCCCTTCAGATATCTTTCTTGCAACCTCTTGGGAGTATCCTAAACCCCTTTCAGAACTAGTAAAATGACAACTAAAACGAGAGGACAGGAACAACATAAGACGTAGTAGGCAAAAAACAGTGGTCTGTGTCTCCCACACTTACACAATGCTGACAAGTCAGAATCAGCAGAATTCCAACAACCACATTGAATGATACGCCCTGAATATTACAACTGTCTCATGTCCCAGGGTGACTCAGAGATCATGCGTGCCTTTTAGTATGCACATAACACACTTGTGGAAAGTGGAAGCACGCAAAAGTGCACATAAGCAAACACACACACACACACACACACATACACACTGTTGAGTTGTGAACACGTGAACTTTTACAGCCTCTGAGCTATTCATTTTACAAATTTCATAGCCTTTTAGAATTTTTTCCTGTGAAGAAGATGGTCTCAGCCTGGTCTCAGATGCATTATTGAATTCCCTATAATAGAGAATGGAGAAGAGAAAGTGTGACAGACAGAGAAAAAGCATAACGAAAGAGAGGGACACCATCAGAGGAACAAGTCTGTCTAGCCTGATTGAGAATTGGAGGCAACACAGGCCTCGTCTGGGTGAAGCAAAATTGCCGCATTTTGCACCTCCTTTTTCCCCTCTGCAACCAATTTTCCTATCGCTCCTTGATTTAATGATGATCTGTCGATCAATTACTGTGTGTTACCTAATAGCTCGAATAAAACATTGTTGAAAATCCTTGATGAATTGAAGTAAATGGAAGGCAGGTTAGCAACAGCAACACTACGTCAAAACATCCGTTCACAAACTTGCACAACTAGTATTCCATACGCACCTCTGTCAAAATCGTACTGTTCAAAACACATCCGCAACCCGTATTTGTGCCACAAGTCCGACATTAGTCAGGGGCGTGATGTTTTCCAGCAGATGCATTTCTACTTCATCTCATGTAGTGTAGTCACATTAGAAATTGATTTCCTCATAACAAGAGACCATTAATTCTCTCAATATTATTGTATTACTTTATACTATCCTTTAAAATTATACCTTGTTTATAGTGGTTTACATACATCAGCATACAGTACATGTGTAATTGTGCTTTCTCTGACTCGTTCTCTCTCTCTCTCCCTCCCTCCTTCTTTCCTTTTTTACACCAGTAGCACCTGGACTTGCACTATTCATCATGCGGATGACTCGTAACATGAATTAGTTTTTTTTTACAGTGGAAGATGAGAGGACCAGATGGCATGGAATAAAAAAGGGAGGAAAGCATGGAAGAAGGGAGGAAAGAAGTTATGGAAGGAGGGATGTGGTTGAGGACAACATAATTCAGCGCCCCCCCCCCACTATATCATCTTCTGCTCTTTACACACGGCCTTCTATGTTATCATAGAGGACACATGGTAGTGTCGGATTAAGGTCTTGGATTTTTTACGCCATTACAAACAGCATTAGAGCTTTTCACATGACCTCCATTGTAGTTTCTTTTACTTCAAAAAAGAAAATTGTGAAACTCTAATTAGTCTGTATAATTGAGTCCGGATGAAGCGCTGCCAATCGGAGCCGGTCTCATGCAAGGTGGAGAGGTTTTGTTCACTGACTGTCTTTTCATGGCGGCCCAGCCTCTCTCTTTTTCCCCCCGTCTCTCCGCGTCTTTCCCAGCACTCCCATAGTTTTGTGGTTATCTCTTTTTTTAGAATAGTAGAGAAGAGGCTCTGCTTGAGAAGGCCAGGAGGTGAGGTTTGCATTATTGGAGCATCAATTGCGGCCAATTAGACCTGTGTGAATGCACACTCTCTGTACCTGCTTCATGCTGTTGGGTTGTAGGAGACCAGCACTGGGTTTCAACCACCACCAGCCGTCGCAATCTCAACATCTTCTTGTTTTCATTGCATACCAAAGTAACACTCTCTGCATTCTCTAGGTTTTTGCTTAGCTACTGCATCTGTTCTCATCTTCAGTGAGCTGAATGGAAAACGGGTAATTTTCTTCCCAATCCTGTTGTATTACGCCAAGCAGAAACAGTCAAGGCTGCACCATAGTAATGGATGTGGCAGTAGACCTGACAAAAAGGAACCTTCCAAATGATGCTAATACCAACATACTCCGACAGGGGATCTCCTCCCGCTCCATGCCATCTAAGAAAGAAATTGTACAGATTATGCATCCCAGCTGCTAGGTTAAGTTAAGTCAAATTGAGAAGCTGCATAAAACATTACATGAAAGTTGGTGTTGTGTTCTAAAAATGAAGCAACCTCTTGGATTGAAAAGTAAAAATCAAAAGTATTTAATAAAAGAAAAGGTGTTGTGCTAAAAACAACATATCAGCTCTCTGTAATAAACAGGCAACAGGGCCACCCATAGTGACTGTCTCTTGCCTCCACCAACGAACTTCGAGAACAATGGGTGCCTACAGGTATTTATACAGTTCAGTCAAGAGCTGTGTCTCAAAGTCGACCGCATACGTATCTTCCGCTGCGACTCAGCTGCGACTTGCCTGTCCCAATTCGTGGGCTCCTCAGAACGCGGTCGTGGGACACAGCCCTCCAGGAGGCAATTTGGAGGACACATCTGATCTATCCTTTGCGGCCAAGCATATGTCAGCATGCAGTGCGGTCCGACGAGGATTTCATTTATTCAGGACGGAGACGGGTGATCCGACTGCGCGGGACAGTTTACTTGTAAATGTAACTGTAAAGTAATAAAATTGTCTTGAATATCTACAAATATAATATATATATATATATATATTATATATTATAATATATAAAATCACATTTTAGTTTATGAAATCGATAGAATAAACTCCTCTTTGTCATAACGTTAACCCCCACGATACAGTTTCTGACCCAGGCTCTCACCTGAACCCCCCCCCCCCCCCCCCTTGGTCCATGTACTGCTCTTATGAATATCAATGTACTAACACACATTAATGACAAATACACAACGAGCAGCTCGTTACCGGAAGCCACTGCGCTGTTAACGGCAGCTCGTCTCCCTGCATCCACCCGTAGTTATTAGTGAAAAGTCACTTTGATGGCTTAACTTTAAAGGCTGATTAATATTTTGTGGGGGCTGAGACGGTTTATAATTCACATTATGAACAGAAATGGATCAAAGTGAGCTCAGGTAGACAAGTTGTGAAATATCACTTTCAGTCAGTAACGTTACAGAATATATACACAAAGAAATTAAACTTCCTTTGTTCGGTTGGGAACGGCCTTACGCGGGGCACCATTTTGTTGGGCACGACATAGGGGTAATCCATCCATCCATCCATTTTCAACCGCTTATCCGGCGTCGGGTCGCGGGGGCAACAGCTCCAGCAGGGGACCCCAAACTTCCCTTTCCCGGGCCACATCTACCAGCTCCCAAGGCGTTCCCAGGCCAGTGCAGAGATATAATCTCTCCACCTAGTCCTGGGTCTTCCCCGGGGCCTCTTCCCAGCTGGCCGTGCCTGAAACACCTCCCTAGGGAGGCGCCCAGGGGGCATCCTTGCCAGATGCCCAAACCACCTCAACTGGCTCCTTTCGACGCAAAGGAGCAGCGGCTCTACTCCGAGCTCCTCGCGAATGGCTGAGCTTCTCACCCTATCCCTAAGGGAGACGCCAGCCACTCTCCTGAGGAAACCCAACCCGTGACCCAGTTCTTTCGGTCATGACCCATCCTTCATGACCATAGGTGAGGGTAGGAACGAAGATTGACTGGTAGATCGAGAGCTTTGCCTTCCGGCTCAGCTCTCTTTTCGTCACAACGGTGCGGTAAAGCGAGTGCAATACCGCCCCCGCTGCTCTGATTCTCCGGCCAAACTCACACTCCATCTTCCCCTCACTCGTGAACAAGATGAACTCCTTCACTTGGGGTAAGGCACCCTCCTCTCCAGATCCTGCCCCGCTAGCTCGGGAGTCGCCCGTGCCCTCTCCGCATCCCTATGATGGAACGCTGGCGAAGTGCCGGGGATTCCTCTTTCAATGCCGGCAGGTTTTTGACAGCCAGCCTCTAACCTTTGCATTGGGCCAGTCCAAGGTTTCCAATGTGGTCAGATTACTCCGTCGAAGGGCTGTGGCAATAAGATGTTTGGCAGCCACTGTCATGCTATCAATGATGATGGTTACGAGACCAGTGCCTCCCTGTTACATTAACTTCAAGACCTATGGGCCTAATCTCAATTAAATTTCTGAGGAATCTGTGATTCACTTCTCCTGTCACTGGCCTGTCATTCAACAGTGCTTTTTATTTTTGGACTAGATGCAAATTTCGGAAATTGCTCAGGGATTCAAGCAAAGCGAGGATAGGGAGAAGAGAGATGGAGGAAAAACGAGAAGATGAAAACTTCAAGGAAATTACTGTCGGGAGGTTGAGTCTGTTTGCTGCACACCAAAGGGGGTTAAGACAGGGTTTGGCTTGCAAAGACAAGCCAACAGAGACACAAAACGCTAAATCTAAAGTTTCTCCAGCATTGTTTAGACTCCTAACAAGGGGGACTGTGAACAACAAGGAACATCATTTGGATTTCCCTCCCCACTTCCTCTGTTTTCCTTTTCCATGTACCCAAGCACATAAATAGCTATCTTAACAACTTGCTGCTATTTTGAATAGGGGCTGCATCTCCCTGTGGATTTCCATGAGTGAGGCAATTTGCTGGCGAACAGGTGCATTTTTAATGCTTTCATACAATTAAAACAGGATCTACCTTCCTTCTTCCTTCCTTGTTTTCAGAGGCGCCCTCCTTTCATACTTAGGTGGAATTGATTTAGTTTGTCTAATTAAACTCAGAATAAGATGTTAATTACCTAACAAGGTCACCTCTCTCTACCACCAAATTCACCATTGGTGTTCTTTCTTCAACAGTATTTTCGTCAAGGATTCAAAGGGAAAGTAGAAGAATGGTGTTAATTGCCTATATGCCGTGTCCCAATTTTAAATTTCAACGTCTTTTTTTCCCCCCCAGAACTTTCTCTTTCCTGGGTCTTTTTAGGCTGTGAGAAAATAGGGATTTATTGTGCCATTGTTCTTTTCTCTCTTGTCCTCCAGTCAGAAAAGATGCGTCAACTCATCACAATATGGCCTTTGTCTACATTTACCAAGTTTCCATTCCCAGAGTGGGGGGAGAGTGAAGGACTGCTTGCGACAATGGTGTGTTAAGATGGAGCATGGATCAGCTGTACACGGATTTTCCCTCTCCGTAGGCCGATTTTCACCTTGTATTACACGTTTGCTCAAGCAGGCATGCTGTTTGGTACAAGACCAGTATTAGAACAAAGTTTTACCAAAACTTACAAAACAAACTCACCACTATGTTGACCATAACACAGATTATTGAACATATAAAACACAGGCCGAATACAAACTTAAAAAAGCTTATTCAAGGATGCCAAAAAATAAAGGATGAAAAGGATTAATTAAAAAGATAAATACCCAACTAATCCAAAAACGGATGCACAGTAGATTAAAACTGTAAATCCATAAAAAAATGAATTGAATGATCACAATGAAACTTAATACAACGTTTGAAAAACACTTGGCTAGATTCTTCCGTCTTCAAAGCAAATAATGGCCTTTAAATTTGGCATGAGACATCTATTCAAAACTGGCTCTTTTTCCGTTCTCAGTTTCCCCTTTAGGAATATCTACCTTTCACTGGTCATGTAAAATGCCAAACGTTGACTGCTGTTACCTTGAAGTTGTTATATATTCTGTTCTTTCTAGCAAACACAGGCAACGTTCTCATGAGAAGACGGCACGCCACTTTGAAGGACATTTTGTGTGTCAACTTTTTGTTGTCATTCCCGACTATTGTTATGAATTCAAGCAGCAAAACTGCTTGATTATGTTTATAAAGATGTTTGATTTTTTGATGATCCTTGAATAAAGAGTTAACTTAAGACTAAATTAATCTTGACTATAAAAAATGTAATTTCAACAGCATGCCCAGGCTAGCTCCAAGTTCCACCAATCTGGCTGTTACATGTTAATATTTTGGGTAATCTTAGCAATTTACTAACAAACACAAAAAACAATTTTCCATAAAACACAGTCCTACACCATTTGTTTGCAATCTCATTGCTTGTGGTTAGTGTACCTTTTTTGATCTTTACACAATTCTGGTTGATTTTCACTTCTGTACCAAATTGGCCAACATGTGAGGTGGTGGTAACATGAGCTCTCCAATATCCCAATGTTGGGCCTATAATCCTCTCATTACATTACATATAATCTAGCTGATACTTTTATCTAAAGCGACTTACAATATGTGCATTTCAACCATAAGGATACAAACTCAAAAGAACAAGAAACATCTTTAAACAATTTACAACTAACTTTGTTAGTGTTTTTAGTCAAAGTGTAGTCTGAAGAGGTGTGTCTTTAGTTTGTGGCTAAAGATGTAAAGGCTCTCTGCGGTCCTGATGCCATCAGAGAGCTCATTCCACCATTTCGGAGCAAGGACAGCAAAGAGTCGTGATCTAGTAAAGTGTTTTGCTCTCAGTGAGGAAGGAACAAGCAGAGCGGAGTGTGTGGGTTGGGATGTAGGGTTTGACCATGTCCTGGATCTAGACTGGACCCGATCCATTCACCGCACGGTACGTGAGTACCAATGTTTTGAACTGGATGCGGGTAGCCAGTGAAGAGAGCGGAGGAGTGGAGTGGAGTAGTGTGGGAGAATTGCAGACGGTTAAAGACTTAGTCGAGCTGCTGCATTTTGGATGAGCTGCAGAGGTCGGATGGCGGTAGCAGGGAGACCTTCCAGGAGAGAGTCAGTACCTGCGGCACCATCCAAGTGAGAAAGGAACGTCTTCCCCTGATGTTGTACAGCGTGTATCTACAGGATTGTATTGTTGCTGTAATGTTGGGAGAGTTGGCTGTCAAGTGTCACACCAAGGTTCCTGGCAGTCGCAGTCTGGTGACAGTCAGGTCCTGTGTAAGAGAATCTTTCACTGGAAAGAGGAAGTAGTTCTCGGGGTTGATTTTCAGATGGTGAATGGACATCCACTGAGAGATCTGAGTGTCCGGGTGACCGAAGGAGAGAAATAGTTGGGTGTCATGGGCATAGCTGCGGTAGGAGAAGCCATGCGAGCAAATAACAGAGCCGGTTTAGAGAAGGAGGATCTGGTGGTTTACTGTGTCAAATGCAGCAGAAAGGTCCAGAAGGATGACGACAGAGGAGAGAGAGAGGCGACTTAATCAGTGTGGAGTTGCTCTGATTAATCAATTTTAGATTGGTAGTGTGATGGCCCCTGTCGCTGATTACGGCCAGTGTGCTTTTTGTCTCCACAGAGCAGATCGCCAAATGGAGAGCACCTGGTCTGAGAAAAGGGCGGGGCATAAAAGCCCTCCTCCAGCGTGAGCCTGGGGCATTTTTCCTCTCTGACATGGTTCACGACTACTACTTATTGTGAAATGCGAATAAAATCGTTCTTACATCCACCGCAGTGTCTTTGCCGCATTTGTCGCAACTTACGAGCCAGGTTGTGACAGTACAAAGAGCTTTTGGCAGCAGAGAAAGATGAGAGAATTGAGACACAAGCAAGTCGTCCGGTTGTGTTATATTTACATTTCCTTTCCAATGCTCGCATGGCATTGACCGGTTCTGACAGCCACGGAGCCGGAGGGTTTTTGCCGGCCTGTCGTGTCGTAAGAGGACAGAGAGAGTTGAGAGCGGAGGAGAGTTTCCCGCGGCAGCGTTCAAATGTAAGAGTGAGAAAGAGTCAGTTGAGGGCAGAGCACTGCTAGAACAGAAGAGTCCAAAGAGGAGGGAGAGAATTTTGCGACAAACCTGTAGAGTTAGTTGATGGGGTGGGATCATTAGAGAGCAGAAGAGAGTGTGAGATGAAGAAGTGGAGTTCGAGGTAGAGCAGGTTTGATTGTTCTCTTTAATCAAATCAGTGAGGTGCCATATCCACTGCCATGAATCACGTTTTAATTGGCCAGCCTTTTTTATAAAAAATCCCTGCAAATTCACTAATACATTTCTTTGATGTTTTGTGCTAAAATCTGTTATCACTCAATATCCAACAAAATGAAATAACATGCATCAGTATACAGTACTAGAACAAATAAATTCAAATATGTACATTCTTTACTTAACTTATGTAGATTCAGTTGTACAACATTAAGTTACATAAGTTTACTGTTGGAGGAAAAGGAAATGTATTCAAATGTACTAAACAAAACTTTTTTTTAGTAGTGTTAACAAACGCAGGCTGCCGATTTTAAATGTCTGACCCAAAAAAGCAAAAGTTTTTTTTTTTACCATCAGACTTTTCCCTGCACAGTTTGAAGAATGCCAAGGGGTCCCAGGGCCACTGGTAAGTGCGGGATAATTGATGGATGAATGGATTTTGTTGAATCAGATACAAATTAATTTACTTTGAACATGGGGGCAGTCCTACCTGAAAGGCAGGGGAGGAGATGAGATGGGGAGCGACTGGAGAAAGCCGCAGGGCAAGAAGAGCGGAGACGTTCAGGGGCAACGGGCAAAGGAGGACTGGGAGGTGAGCGGGAGTTAAATTAGGTGTGTAATGTTAGGGTTGATATGAAGTGACTGAGTGTGGTGTGCTGTCAATAATTCGCCCTGCTCTTCGACAATTCTTCTTCCTCCACTGACACTAAGAAACACCTTCTCCTCCTTATTCTCCCAAAGAGATTTCTTCCACCAGAAATATATTTTGTGGTCCCCGAGTTCCACTTCTTTTCTATCCAAGACATTGAGAGAGAAATACAGTTTCCTTTCATCAGAGAGATATCACATTAACAGCCTTATAGCTTCAGAAAGTATAAATTTTATTGGTAGTCTACTGAAACTGGATTGGAAAAATTGGAAAAAATGGCAACTTGTAAGCAACTGGAGTTATTTAATGGACAACTATAGTTTTGTTAAAGAGACAAACCCAATGTGGGAGTGACATTATTCTGTTGAATGCTAAACTGATGTAATTGAGTTTTTATTGCGCCCCTGCTCGGACCACACACAGTGAGAGCCACAAATGACAGAAAAGGTATTCTTTGAAATTCTAAACCTTAGAATGCACTCAGTTCAATACAGTATTGCCTCTCAGTATTTACTGCTTAATCTTTGATTTTTCCTCCACCTTATAGGTTCCGTCTGCCTGTGCCTCCCCTTGGTGATTGAAGAGATGAGCAGAATAACCATTTAATTGTGTTTTAGATAATTGTGAATCTATTTCTTGTGTGAATTTATCAATGATAGATTGTCTTAAAAATCACAGATAGATCCTGGAAATGTTGAATTTTTACATTTTGTCACCTAGTTTTTTTCGCCCTGTTCACCTATCCACTAACTCTATAGTCCTTTCAGATCCATTCTCCGCCCCAGTGAACACTTGCGTGCACTTCCCTCACTTGATACTCCCGCCCTGCTCACCTGCAGCTCGTTCCCACATTACTCATTCACTATTTAGGTTCACTCACTTGCACCTGCCTCTTGCCACATTGTATTGTGTCCCTGCCAAGTTCTGCAGCATGACATTGCAGTCTGTCTCTGACCTTTTTCCTCTGACCCCTGGCTGCTGTTTTTTTACCTTCAATTCTCTGCCTGCTCCTTTTCTTTGGTTTGCCTGTGTGACTGATATCCTGGTTTGCACCCTGCCTGTCAACCAAGCAAACCCACTTTGACATATTGTGCATTTGGGTCAGACTACAGCTTAAACTTAGGTTTGTTTATTCAAACACAAATTTAACAGACCCTTGATGTTCACACACCTCATTTTCTTTTGCATGTTTGTAAAATGACCAGAATATCTTATCGCTATTGAAGAAAACGCAGACAACCACAGTTCGCTGTTGATTTGACAAAGAATGTTTGATGTTTATATAAAAAAAATGGAAATTGAGCAATCTGGGATCCTGTCTACGAGAAGGGTCTCTTTTACCAGCTCCAGCAGACAAAGGCCCCACTCACACACCTTTTGTCTTATTACCGTAAATAGCCGGCGGGATAGCTAACGCCCTGAGGAAGATCCTCTATTTGAGTGTCTTCCACTACCAAGGACCCGATTTAATGGTGATAAGAGGTGGTGAAATGGTTCAAACATAATACCTAAGTTAACACTGACATTTAAAAAAACGAAAACATTCCACTTGAATGTTTGTACAGTCAGCTACAGACCGTGGATCACTTTACCTGTGGACAGAACAGGATAGCAGCTTTCCTATTCGAAGTGCAGTGCTCAGATCAGCTGGCCGGATACAACAATGTTAGAATACAACAACACACAGGAATACGGTGGATATACCGTAAATCACAGACTATAGAGCGCACCTGAATATATGCAGCACCACCTAAATTTAGAACGAAAAAAAGATGTGCACATATATACGCACCGGCCTATAAACCGCAAGTGTCCACTCCAGTGACGTGCGGTCGCTGGAGGCAGTGCCTCCCCTTGTGTCATCATGAAATATGAAAAAAAAATTAAAAAATGTATATATATATATTTGTCCACTGATCTGTGATAGATTAGATTCAACTTTATTGTCATTGCACAGGGTACAAGTACTGAGGCAACGAAATGCAGTTTAACATCCAACCAGAGTGCAAAATAGCAAAAAATGTGCCAGTGTAATTATTATGTGAAGTGAGTATGTGAAGTGTAATTATTAGATCAATCAATGCGATCATTGTTATAGTTTAAATGAATTTGTATTTTCAGCGACTAGCTGCGCCTCCTTCTCGGATTGTGCAATCCCTCATAAACCAGATTGAGCTGCTCATGTTTTTGCCCAATTTCAGCACGTGCAATTAATGTCTCTATATGTCACCAATGTAATGTTTGTACACGGTTGTATCACATGTCCTCACTCCCCATAGTCTGGGTCCTGTATTTCACGCATGTTAGCTAATCTGACGTAACGGCGCAGTAAGGAGGCAGCTGGACTGGCAGCTTTCTGCTTGTCACTGTTGTGGAGGCGGAGTCAGTACCTCTGCCTGTCTGAAGGGGGCGTGTGTGAGCACACGGGATCCTTCCGCTATTGTTTTTCTTCACGTATCACAGACTGATAGCATAGTTAGCATGTGCTAACTTAATCACAGATTTTCAATAATAATGAAGTTTGCTTTCAAAGAAGTTCATGTACTCTATGTAAAGGTGTGTGCATATGAAGCTGTTCAAGTCCAGTTCCAGGCCTTCTCCAACCTCCATCATATTGCAGTGCATGCGGTTCTCCTGCTGTCACTGCTTCCTTCCCTACGTCTCCCTCTTGTCTATTCACGCCTCACTGTTTATCTTTTACAATATCTTTGCTTATTCTACCCAGTATCTTTGCCCCCCAACTCCCCATCAACCCTTCCTTTTGTATTTATTTCTGCTGAAAAGCCAGTCTAGTTCATTTGCTAGTCGACCAGGCAGAGTAGGGCTCCTATTCTTAGGCTTTTATTAACATCATGGACTGCACAACAGCTACAGAATCTATTATTCATTAAGTGTAACCAATATAAAATTTAAAACAGTCTGGGCTCTTTTTTTGGTGGAAATATGTAAGGTCAGCATAATTTTCTGCCTATTACTAATATCTATATCATCTTTTCCTTAGTCAGCTCCATTTAAATATGCAATCATTTACAGCTTTTGACTATATGTGTGTGCACACCCAATATCCAATATTCCTCTACTAGACTTTTTATGCTGACATCAATGGCAAGCTATTAAAGACAGTATTTCATTATTGGTTCTTCTTCCCCAGTGGTTATTTACAATCCCATATATACTAAGCACTGATATTAAAGGAGACCATTTTAATGAGGTACTATCTGCCATGGCAATATGTCTTTCTCCGAATGAGATTGTGTTTAAAGATTTTATCAAGAAATGGCTGTTCGGCAGGGTTATGTTTTGTCCATGAAATATGCATTTCATATCTCTTTCATTTCATTAACATAATTTAATTTGTGCTTTGCATTCTGTGCATAATACATATTTGATTTACAAAACAAATATTTCCATTAGAAAATGAATTTCATGCGCGCAAAAGGCAGAACTGAAAGATGTATTGTAAGGAAGTAAGAGGAGAAAAGAGAAAACGAATTGTATTATCTTTGACTCAGGGAAAAGAAGAAATCATTGGCAAGTAAAAATACTCTCAATAGATTTCTTATGTGTGTATGCGTGGGGGGACACTGTTATATGTGCATGTTTGTATAGACAGTATGTAAATGGGAAATAAAAGTCGTTGGTATATTGCATGGAGTCTAGAGCCATATAACACAGATTGATTTACATGACCTGCATAGGGTTTCCCTCCCTGATGTTAAGTTCACTCATCAGAGTCACATGACTTGTTTTGAATCTTGATTTTGTGTCCCTCCTTTTGAGAGTGAGACCTGTCTTAAGTGGGCATTCTGTGGGGAGAATCGTTGTGTGGGACGCGCACATCAAGAGGCTTTAATTTTTCCCATCTCCAAGGTTTGTGCTCCATGCATAGGGCCATCTTCTATGCTTCCAGTTAAGAGCTGTTTAGCTCCTCTTCCTTGAGCCACCGGTGGGAAAACCCTTTGGTATGATGAATTATAAAGGGTTCCGCCCCATCTCAGTTTCCCGTTCCCTTTTTCCCATGGAACCCTGGTAGTTTTAATTAAAGCACTTCACCTTGCTTGTTTAAAGGCTATCACGAGCCCCATGATAACTTCCAGAGTGTGAGAGGGAGATGAAGCGTGGGGCTTTGGATAACACAAGCATTTAAAACTGGCCCTGGCGAGTTCATATTAATTTGGCTTATCTCTGAGAATGAAAAAAAGAAATCCAGGTAGAACTGAGACAGATCCCAGGATTTAATGAGCTCAAAATGTAAAGTCAATGTCAAAACACTTTTTTTTACTCTTTAACTTTATTCCTCTGGTGGCAGGGTGGGAGACTTGTCTAAGCTAAAAACCAAATAGTATGATCAATGTTTCAGGGGTGACTAGTATTAGCAGGGATTTTGGGCTTGCTTGACACCGTACGTAAAAGGAATGGCTTAAAAAAGACAGCAGCAGGTGGAGGAGGTATATGCGGCAGGAGAATGAAGGGGGAGAGTGAGTGAGACAGGAGGAGAGAGGAGGCTAATACCTGGGCTTCACTCTGCTTTGTCGCCCACTGATCGGAGCGCTCAGAGGATGTTAGCGCTTTCCAACCTAATCATTCTTTTCTATCCCCATCTCTCCATCGTTGACTCATTTTCTGTTCTCTGTCTTGGAGTCGCTCGCTCAGATTGTCTCCCTCTCTCACTTTTCAAACGCACCAACCCACCAACGGTCCTCCCTCTTTGCCTGCAAGGAGCTAAGTATTTGTATAAATCTGTGACTGGCGTAAGCAAGTTGACGGCAGGTGGGGATGTATGGTGCACAGGGGCGTAGGGGAGTCGAGAGAGGTGATAGCATCGCGGTTCTTTCTCCTCCCCTCGTATTCAAGCGTCTCTTAACATTCTCAGACTCTTAACATAAGTACTAAAACTACAGTTCAGAAGAGGCTTAACAGTCAAGTCTTCAAACCAAATCCCAAAACGAGAGGCTTGGGATTGGAGTTTTAAAATGGAGAAAGAAGGTTCTAGGCTTTATCCTCAGCGTAAGCATTGCAGTGCTTATTAAGCATGCACACAGGGTGTGGCAAGGCTTTTATTGTATTGATCTTCCTGATACAGAGTGAAACCTCATTTGTTTCAGTGCACAGTGCAAATATGTTTTATTCTTGTTTTGCCTCTTATAAATCATGCAACATGCTGTTCCATTTTCCTGATAAGACACCGTTTGTCAGGGCTGTAAGAGATATGCAGCTTTCCAGATACAGTTGCTCAACAAATGCAACAACATACTAAAACTTTTCCATTTCTGTTCAGTTAAAAAATTCTTTGTATAAAAACCCCAAAAGACCTCTTCCAAACAATTTATATACAGGAGATATCATCAGAGACCACTGTTCATGCTCCTAGTGAAAAAGCATGGCAACATTGTGTATTTGATGCGTAACATGGATACTTAATTGAGGGGAAGTTGTCCGTGGTATGCGGGAAGGATACTTGTTGTCAAAACCCGGATCCCGGGGTAGTTTTGTTGCTTGAAGCAAAAGTGTTTTGGTTTTAATTCCAAACAATATATTTAATTTTGGTTGGAAGGTGCAATAACTTCCTTCCACTTGGCTAATAAAAGTTGATTGAGACCGTTTCCGAGACTCAGGTCTTTGAAAAAAAAAAAAAAGTATATATATATATATATATATTTATTTATTTATTTATTAGGGGTGTAACGATTCATTCACTTAATCGATTTATATTCCTGCGATCAAACTGAATCGATCTGTGCTCCGCAAATCGGCATTCCGGAGGACATATATCGATTACAAATCGATTGAAATGGTACATAAACGATTGTATCGATACTTGGAAACTGCACATTATATTTAAGCACAAAAATGGATGCGTGTTTGTTTGTTTTTTAGCATTTTAGACATGTTAAACGTTACTCGATTCAGTCTGCCTGTGACGTCATCAGTGTGCAGCGGCAGCCGCGCGAAACTCGGAACAACAACAACAACAACAACACACAGCGTGGAGGAGACGACAATACATTTACAAACCAACTTATCGATCCAGCGTGTGGAATCATTTTGGCTTTTGCAAACACGGAGGTGTTCTAAATAAGTAGGTCGCAGTTTGTAGAATATGTAGAAGCCAAATAAAAAACCACGGAAACACGACGAATCTTTCCGGCCATCTACTAAGGTGCAGCAGAAGGTAACTCCAGCTCTGCAGACACCTCAGGCCTCGCCAGCACGAAACGCAACTACAATTTGGTTAAAAATCCGGGGTTCTGTGAATTAATGTAATTACTGTGTAATGTTTACATTGAAAATGGCACTTGATTCAAATAAAATGTTAATACATTTGCCATTAATTGTTGTTTGCTTGTTTATAATATCCATAATTAAACCTGATTTCCTTACAAGAAACAGGGATCTCGGAAACTTTGCCTGCACTGTCCAGTAAAGTTACTGAATCGAATCGTTCTAAATTAACCCAGATTGTCCATGAATCGAATCGGCAACCATGAATTGTGATTCGAATCGTTGTTAAAATGAATCGTTACACCCCTAATATATATAAAATATATATATATATATATATATATATATATATATATATTCCAAAAAATAACCAATTCTCACATTTTAAAATTCATTAATCAAGATTAATTGCAAAGTTTTTATAAGGACTGAATCTTATAAATTATGATTTTAGAAAGCATGTATTACTGACACTGTTGTTTAATTGTATTTTAAACACAAAACTGCCAACATTTATCCAGAATGTTTTCCAAACCACTGTCTTTTAGGGACACATTGGCTGGTCTTCGGCAGATTAGGTGCGCGCAGGGTAGATGTTGAGATGGAAGTAGCCTAGCAGCTAGCTTAGCTTCCAATGCAAAAAGCTTTCTCAGTCTTCAATTACCATCTCGGTCCCTCATATCTAACTGACTGCAGCATGCAACGGTTTTGCGTCTGGGTCAACGCACACTGAAAGTAAACAAAGTTGCATTAACTGCGTTAAAATTTTTATTGCATTAACCTCGGCCACAATAATCTCGTAGATTAACATGGTAACTTTGAAAGCCCTAATATACTATATAGATACATTTTTGCGAGCGGATCAGCGTAGACTCTTACCAGCTCTAGTCCCATGCTACTTCATCATTACACAAGCAAAAAAAAGTTCAACTAGGAAGTCAAATTGTTTGCTTTTAATGGATTCTGTTTGGGTCAGTGGTAGAATTGGTCTATTCTTTGTTCTATTGTATAGCCCAAAATCTTACATTACAAAAAATGTGTACATAACACATCCTCTGTCCCGAAACACTCACATGGGCTCAGGAAAAACTCCCCAGAAAAATAACTTTTGGATTTTATTGCACCGAATTCCCATTTGGGACTAAAAGCAGAACCAAACGGTGATTCCGAATATTTTAGGGTTATTTATTTTATCCAGAGGCATTATCTCTTCCCAATCTTGGACATGTTTTTGTTTTACTTAACCATCACATTATCAGATCAGAAAAATGTTTTAGCGAAAGTGAATGGTAAACATTTGGAAAGCACTAACCAACAAAACAAGTTTTTTCATCAAGATCCTCGGCCCATATATTTTACCACCATCAGCTGCCTCAATTTTTTCACTATGTGACTATGCTACATTGAGTTTCCCAAGTAACAATATGCTGCTGTAGCACATTGCAATATTTACACTGAGTTTGAAAAACATTTTCAGCTTTTCATGTGAGTGAAGGCTTTGTCCTTGTCTCTGTATCTCCAACATCATAGGCGGAGTTATGTATTTGGACAGGCTGATCCATTATGAGTATTTTAACATTGTTGGGCCACATGAGGTTGAGGTTTTTGTGTAATCTTGTATATCCTTAATGGTAATTCATTTATATTTTTTTCCATTACATTATTATTATTCTAGTTATTCTAGTATATTTTATCACATATTTTGTTTCATGTTATTTCCACTGTAATTTTATTAACTAACAATTGAATATCTTTGCCTTTTAATGTGCAAGTCTGCTACAGTACATAATGTACTTTTGATAGTCTAAAAATGAACATCTGCCTTCACTGCACTTTTACACAGTGAGGAAGACTCGTTGAGTTAAAACCAGTTAGCATAAGCTGGACAGTCTTCGGTCGTTCCCATGCAGTTCTTTTTTACTGATTCTGAATGACAATATCACCACTGAGCGGTTTGCATTGCTAATAGGAATGAATATTTCACTAATATTCCGGTTAACATGCAGCCATGCAAAGTGAGAATAATTTAACAAATGGCGGAGTGGTTCTACCCTTCAATCACATCTTCCCTCCCTCATTCCTCCACCACCATTCTGAAAAGTTTAAAGGTGCAAAATGTATATCCCAATATCTTTTAATAATGTGTTTCTAGTAGTTTATTTCTTCCAACCACTAATGGTCTGCCTATGGTAGCAGCAGTTTGGGGCCGCCTATGGTCCCAAACTGCTGTAGAACCACAATTGAGATAGGTAAACGATTGCGTCCAAAAATTGCCACCTAAATCCTGATTAATATTGGCATATCACAGTCCTAATTTGAAAATGCTCCATTTGGAATGAGACCTGATTAAAAAGGTACAAACATAACATGCAGCCTATTAATGGTTTCAAACTCGGGATATTGCTGTGATAGTGGAATATTAATGTTCATGTTTTTAATTCTCAATAACAAATGACAGGGCTGTCAGAAAACCCTAACGTGTCATTTTGGACAATAACTTTCTCTTTTCCTCCACCAACAGTATTATAGACTTACAGCACTGTATCATAAACATACGTAATATCTTATCTATTCATCTGTTAGACATCAGGACTTCTGCAAACATGCATCTGGAGTAGCTGCAGTATGGGTATTACGACCAGAGGTAACTGACTGCAGATAAGCAGTGTGTTAGGCCCTCCAGTCTTGGATATTGTGTCGCTGCAGACACCACAGCACCGCTAGCTAGATGGGAAGTTCCTCCTCAGAAAACACATAACAAACATATCCCCTTCCTCAAACAAACATGTCCCCTTCCCCACATTATCACCTTAGCCTGGACAAAATGCCTCTCTTTGCTCTCCTCTGGATCCATGAGCGCAGGTACCTCAGCTTGTTTGTTAACACCAAGGAGAGGGAGAGAAAGAGGGGGGGGGGGGGAGAAATCAATCTAATACTGAAGAACTATCAGATCATATGAAATTATGGATTCTTGGTCTGAGCATTCAGCCCTTGTCTGCCGAGCTGTGCAAATCAATTCAAACAGACACAAAGAGCAAACACGCGCCGAACACCACAATAGGAAATTGAAGCGAGCAGAGCCTTCCTTTTTAAAATATGCCGCTACATATTTGTTTTGTGGATTACCATTCTGAAATGAAATTTGAACAGTTACTTAAAATAATATGCAAAAGACATTTCCAGCTTTTTTTTGTATTATTCCCCCCCTCCTGGCCCCAATCATGTTGTTTGTTAAAGGAGAGAAGAGCGATGGTCGGGTCCACAATGTAAACCGACACACAGAGCTGCGATGATGCTGATTATGTTTCCAAAACATATTTGGGGGCCTTATACCCATTGCAGGGAGTATTGAGTATTTATCCTTTTTTTTGTTTCCATATTGTGTCTTTGGTTCTGAAACATTTATGAAAGTATGAGGCGTAAAAAGCGGGATTTTGGGTGGTATCGGGCATTTTCAGGCGAGAAATCTGTGTCACTTTAGGTATAAGCAACATCAATTGACATTACCCGATAGAAGTCAACCTTGCTCCCAGGTGGGAATACCCTGTAGAGTAATATGAAGAGCAAATATTGTGCAATGGCTCCTTTAGTGTAAGTATTGTTCTTGGTGGCCCCATTTTTAATATTGTTTTCAGACCTTTTTATTCTTTTATATCAGTTTTCTCAGTGCAAGGTGTTGTATCAGATTAATGTCCCTTAATTATGTTTAATCTTTGGTGACACCTGAGCAGAATAAGTATTAGAAATGCTGTTTGGAATGAAATCAAATTTGTGCACCCACTCAATACACTCACTCAATTGAAGTGGCTTTTTATGAACCACCAGTATCATGTTGCAATGATAACAAAAGGCCTCCTGGATTATATTCCACTGAGCTGCTTTTACACTCCTTTAAACCCCCGCCCTGTTAGATCTCTGCCTCCTATCTTTAAAGCGCTGTACTCCGCTGTGAAGGCGCAAAGATAAATGTCCCACAATTATTCCTCCCCTTACTGCATTTTAAAGGGACATTGTCCTACTTACCAAACTTTCACTGCTTCAGCCCTGCTTTTTAAAGCCCTTGTTTTCCCCAAGGAGACATTAAAACGTTCCTACCTTTAACCCTATGGCGCTGCTTTAACACTATTTTTCAAGGCCGGTTTTTGGAAATAAAGGACTAAAGCAGGAATAAAGAACACAGGGCAGGCTGAAAGCTGATAGGCTGTGCTCCCTTGTCTTACTTTCACCAAAGAGACAAATACGACACAGGTGATCCACAGATGAAAATTAGGGGCCATCACAAAGACAGGAAGCAAAACAAACAAAATAAAACAGAAGACAAGATCATTACAGCTTTTATTGGATCTGAAAATATTGTGCCAAAAAAAACTATATCAAGATACTTAATTTATCACGGATCGTCTTTTACAGGGCCTTCCCAGATTGATGAACTTGTTGGTCCCATTAAATGAAATACAACCTAAATTGGATATAATCAGGGCTGTAGTGGAGGGTAAACGCACGTAAACGCCGTTTACGCACCTCTAGAATTTTGGAAATAGCGTTTACGCACCTAAGTGGCGTTTACGCACCTCAAAGTTCCCTTCGCCTTGTATTCTTCTGTTGGAATAATCTGAAATAAACTTGGTATAATTTTAAAACAGCTAAGACTACGTTTACTATTGTTGAAAATATAAACGCCGTAGTCTGAATCATTTTCATCTGCGCTGTATTACGGTCTGTGAGCATCCAATCAGTCCTTGCGGCTGCAGCAGCGACACCAATAAGGATCCAGGAGGTGTGTAAACACATACACGTTGTGGATCAGCCCAGTGGTCCAACCTTTTTTACCTCACGGACCGGTTTCATGTCAGACAATATTTCGCGGACCGGTCGTTGCGGGCAGAACGACCGACGGGGGGGGGGGGGGGGGGGTAGTAGTCGCGCGCTCTGTGTTCGCTGGTCGTGCACGGTAGAAGGACAAGAAAAACGCCTGGTGACGCGTAGATTAGAAAACAAGTCAGTTCTCAATGTGAAAAAACCCCTGCTGTATAGGCTATTTATGATGACATACATGAGTGTTCCTTTAACTTATGTTGTCAGTGTAATTGACAGGCTGCTTAACTGGTTAACTGTTAAATTCAACATCTTTTTTCAGGCAGTGAGGACATGCAATGATGCCGAGAGCACAGGGAGAGGAGAAACACCAGGTCGAATAGAGAGAGGAGAACAGGGCAGGATGACAAGGCAGGACCTGACGTGGAGGACAAGGAGGCCCTCTGGGCACTACTGTAAAAAGGAGACTCCGTATGTAGATAGTTCTTAATCTGCAATTGTGTTGTTGTGTTGACATTTACGGTTTTCTTAAATTTAATAAACTACTAACATGTATTGATTGTATATGACTTTTACTGATAACATAATGCAATATAGTCAGGAAAGCCTTAGAGTCGCGACGCTTGGTGTTGCGTTGCTTCGCATCGAGGTCTGTATGATCACAAAATTCAGAGTTTACCCACCTCTAATTTTACCACTACAGCACTGGATATAATGAGCACAAATAATTCAAACAACAAAATAGAGAAATAAGAACAAAAATAATATTGTGCTGCTCATTTGAGTCTCTTAAATTAAAACTTCTGCAAATGATCTGCTTTCCTTAGCTCTATTGCGATCTGTAACTGTATACATTTGATTGAGGAAGGATTAGCCTTAATTCACTTAATGTTATGAACAGTGTCATTTAAACTGAAAATGCAGACACGATCACTGTTTTGCAACCCATTCCGTCTGACTGTCACACTATGTATGTCCGCCTGTAGAGTCAGTTTTGGATGTGTCAGATATGGCTAGTCAGTTTGTTTGTTCCATGGGTAGTGGCCTCTGAAAAGAATGTCCACGGTTTTTAAAGTCAACTTACAAAACAACCAACGAGATTGTAGTTTGTTAAATACTTCGGGTATACTGACAAATTGCCAGGGCCAGTGGGTTCACATGTGTCATGAAGGACGGCTAGTATGCTACCTCAGCAGCACCAGCAGTAAAGTGCAATGGCCTATAAAGTCAGCAAAGACAGGTAAATGGGTGCACACAATTGCACATTTTCTCAATACAAAGCACAGGTTAATACAATCTAACTTTTCTGTAATAATTGAGTTTTAGAAAACAACTTGTCCTCTGTTTGACTAAAATTACAGAACTGAAGTTTAGGGTCAGTTGTGATATCGTTAGTTGCACATTGTTACCACCTTTTTCAAGATAGAGAACACCATAGGAAAGGTTAACTGTTCTCTGCAACATTTGTGTGATTTCCAACAAGAGAAAAAACATGGGATTTGTCTTTTATTGCCCGCTTTCAGCCCTCAGTTTTTCATTGCTTTGCCCATACTCTACCCACAGTCTACCCCTAACCACCCTAAGAGCTCTGAAGGGCACCCAGGTGCCCAAGAGGTCGCTGTAATGAGCGCTAATGAGCCTATTGACAACCTCAGTACATGCTGATTGGTGCTGCAGGCATTCACCATGTGCTTTACAGAGCACTTCCTGGCACAGGCCCCATCCTGCTGGATCTCTGCCCTGCCATGCCCTCCATATCAGCTAAATGTGGATAAAAGAGGTGGTAGTGAATATTTGAGGGGGAAACTGTTAGGGTCAAACCGTTATGTCTTTGAACATAATCTGAATGTATGCTTTTGAACTGTTTCGGGGCAATTTACACACATAGAAAACATTTACAGCAGGTCGAGTCTTTCAATTGCTTGTTGACTCCATCTGCTCTCCTTTTTATTTGCATGAGCAAATGACGACAAGCCCACTCTCCAAAAGGTAAAATCACAATTGAAATGAATTAATGTTTTTCATGCTTTTTCCTGTCATTTGTATGCCATGTATTCTGTAATTCCTGCAATATACAAATTTGTAGAGCTGTAATCTGTTGTCACCACGTGGCGTGGTAATAAAAGAGAGCTTGGTGTTGTGGTTTACTTCTGAATTCTTGCCAGGTTTTTACATTGATGAAGGGTTTTGCGTACTTTACGTTAGTTAGTTAGTTAGTTTTATACCTACATATTTACTTAATTAAAGTAATTTTTTTCAGCCCAACAATATTTTTTCCTTAATTTATAGAGCGGTAATTTCTGCGACGGTTATTTTTTTGCCAGGAAAAATCTTAGCGTTTTACTTAAAGGACTCGTTAAAATGCATAATAATCAAATGCAGAAATGGCGTGAACTTTTGTCCTAATTTTACACCTGACTGAGATTGGGTTGTCGATAGTTAAACCAAATTTGCTT
Organism: Gasterosteus aculeatus; assembly: GCF_964276395.1. Taxonomy (NCBI): domain Eukaryota; kingdom Metazoa; phylum Chordata; class Actinopteri; order Perciformes; family Gasterosteidae; genus Gasterosteus; species Gasterosteus aculeatus. The sequence continues at coordinate 2,089,142 of NC_135700.1, forward strand.
AATCTAAATGAAATACACATATTCAGCAACTGGTTATCAACCCATGGTAATTTCTCATGAGCTCACTACACAAGATCCACCTTTTTTTGGTTTTGCAAGTGACTTTACCTGCTAACAATAACATGCTTTTTGTTTAAACAGTGCCATATCTATGCCCACAGCATCAACTCCCCTTTAACCCTTCGTCATTTTAAAAAACAACTATTTGCTCTCCCATGGAGGCAAAAATAAACAATAACCATAGATAAATGTATGACAGTAGTATGCAATAATCAAATGTCCTTTTAATGGCAGACACTGTTGAATATATTTAAAAGTCCTATCAGTGTTTGATGTGTTACTTTTGTAATGTTTTTGATCACTTAATTAGTCCCATGAGGGCATACATGTACACAACAATATCACTGCTGTGATCACCAAGAGAGAAACATCTGGCAACAGAAACTGAGAACCTTCTCCTGCTGGCACTGCAGATCATGATTGTTTTGAACAAAACTGTTGCCTTTTGAAATCACATCCAGGAGCTGCCAGTTGCTGATCACAGGACACAGATTTGGTTTGGTAACCCAGATACAAATGCTTTACCTGAGGCCTAACAAGATGGCTTGTATTATGTATTTGTGGCATGTAATGTGTTTAAATGGCATCTTAGGGACACAGCACTTATGGAAAGTCCAATAGGAGGACTGACAAATCCTCCGCGGACCACAGAAAACTGAAGTAGAGGACTCTCATTGGTGATGGACTGTGTGTGCTTGCTGGGTATATGGGAGTTATGTTCTATGTTACGTTGCTAGATTAATTTAAACGATCATGATATGTGTCTCTGACCATTGTCTAGTAAGCTTTGAATTTGTACTTCCGGAATCTGCAGTTTGCAGTGGATGCTTATTGGATACCGCTGTAGCTTCATTTAAAGAAGTCATTCCTTCAGCTTTAAGTTCAGTTTCCGGTCTCAATATATCAGAGGACTCCTGTGTAAACTTCAGTCCGTCCCAGATCGATCATCTTGTCGATACTGCTACAGGCTCTTTAAGAGTGGCCCTGGACGCTATTGCTCCTCTGGAAAGAAGAATGGTAACAAGAAGGAAGTTTCCTCCTTGGTATAACCCTCAAAAACGCAACTTAAAGCAAAACCTAAAAGTTGTGCGGAAACGGTTATGGCGTTCCACCAAACTAGAAGAATCTAAGCTAGTTTGGCAAGTCAGCCTTAAAACATTAGAAGGCTCTCCATAATGCAAGAGGAGCTTATTTGTCAATATTAGCCAGACTGACAGAGAGCCACAGGTCTGTCTAGCCGTGTATTCCTTTGGACCTCAGTAGTAACGACTTCATGATATGATTCTGACTACCAAAGAGAAAATTGATGGTCTCCTACCTCTTCTACCTCAACCAGTGCCGACCAGTCCTCGTTTGTAGGAACCTTGGATGCAGCTGTCAGGGAGGCGGGTGTACTCAAACGCGGAGTTTCAAAAACAAAATCAAAAATCCAAGAGGCAAAAACACATACGGGGACCAGAAACTCACAAGGTAGAACATCCAACTTTCAACAATGACGCAACAAGTGACAGACACATATGGCTTAAATACACTAGGGAGGTGCAGGTGATTGGACACAGGTGGAAACAATCAGACACGGCAGACAATCACAGGGGATGACAGGACAAGGCAGGAAGTGAAGTTACCCGGGGACACGAGTGGCAGAAAACAGGACGTGAACCCAAGTCAGTTGGCCGCGGAGCCTCCGGGAGTCGGGCCGGCGGGCCGTCCCTTGGCCGGGGGGCCTCCGGGGGTCGGCCCGGAGGACGGTCAGGAGTCTGGCTCCGGGGCGCCGACTGCAAGACACTGGAGGCCGGAGTCGGCGGCTGCGGGACACAGGGGCCCGGGGTCGCCGGCTGGAGGGCGCGGGGCGCCTCCGGCCCAACCCCTGCCAGAACCCCCCCTCAAGGGCCGGATCCCGGATGGCCCTCAGACCAGCAAAGGGCGTGTGGGAGAGGACCACGGGATGGGAGGGAGGGAGCCTGTGTGTCGAGGCCGGTACTGGTTGAGTCGGGGTAGCAAGTCTCAGGGCCGGTACTGGTCGAGTCGGGGTAGCAAGTCTCAGGGCCGGTACTGGTCGAGTCGGGGTAGCGAGTCTCGGGGCAGGAACTGAGTCGGGGGAGTGAGGCGAGGAACCGGATTGGGAGGTCGCTGCGGCCCAGCGGGAACGGGGTGGCCCAGCGGGAAGGTCGCTGTGGCCCAGTGTGGAAAGCGGTGCTGCGGCCCAGCGTGGAGCGAGTAGGTGGCCTGGAGTTGAGCCGCCAGTTCAAGGACCCGCTCACAGCGCGACCCAGGAACTGGAGATCAGAAGATGGCCTCCTCCTCTGGGGGCAAATTGGTGACCAGAGGCAAGTGAGAACGGCGACCCGAACGCCTTTTGGGGACTCTAGGTGAGCCGACTGTGTCTGCCAGGAAACCAGCTGGTGATCGAGGGCAGGCGTTCTCCCAGACACTGGCAGCCAGCGGAAGGCTACGTGGCCCGCCAAGAGCAAGACGGGTTCCCCGGAACTGGTCCTGGGGAAAAAACTCTGCTGAGTTCTTAGGGGGTCGCGTCAATCTGTCAGGATGCGGGGAAGGCAGGACTCAAACATGGAGTTTCAAAACAAAAAGAGGTCTCTAAGATCCTTGAGAAATCCGTTGCAAATCAATTATGTGATCTTCTACAAAACAATGCTTTGTTCGAGGATTTCTAGTCAGGATTTCGAGTGCACAGAAACGGCACTGGGGAAAATTACAAGTACTTATCTCTTTTCGTCTTGCTGGACCTCAGTGCCACATTTGACACCATTGATCATTGTATCCTGTTGCAGAGACTACAACATTTGATTGATATTAAAGGAACTGCACTCAGCTGGTTTAAATCCTATTTATCGGAACGATCCCAGTTTGTGCTTGTTAACGGTGAATCCTTGATGACCACCAATGTTGGTCACGGAGTCCCACAAGGTTCTGTGCTTGGATCGATTTTTTTTACCCTGTACATCCTTTCTTTGGGTGACGTTATCAAAAAACACTGCATAAATTTCCATTGTTATGCAGACAATACTCAACTGTATCTGACGATTAAGCCAGAAGAGACCGACCAGCTTATGGCGCGTTTCCACCGAGCGGTATGGTACGGTACGGGTCGGGTCTGTTAACCATGATTTGGCGAGCATTTCCACCGCCAACAGTACCCTTACTTGATAGGCGTGGTGTATTCCAGAAAGTAGTGATAACGTCACTTGATAGCCGTGGTATATGACGGAAAGTAGATTGACGGCATTCAATCGCGCGAAAACTGAAAGCTAACCGCAAACAACAGTGGAGGACATACAGCCGATCCTGTTCTTGCTTCTCGATATGTGGCTGTTTGTCACTCGGTTGACCATGGTAAAGTAATGCTGCGCGGCGACATTGTTGCGACGGTGGTGTAGTTTAAAAATGGCGCCTCGTGTGTTGTCTTTCCCCTTGCGGCACGCGCAAATGATGACACTCTATCAACCAATCAACGTTCTGCAGTGAGTCCAGCTCCACCCTTTAGTACCAAACAACTGTGCCAGGTACCCCAACGGAAGGGTACCCAAAAAGTGGTACGGTACGGTTCGGAATTTTGGTACCATTCTCAACTTTTGGCAGTGGAGACACAAATAAAAGGGTACCGACATGACCTGTACCGTACCGCTCGGTGGAAACGCGTCATTAGACTTCAAAAATGTCAAGACATCAAAACTCTGATGACCTCCAACTTCCTGATGCTAAACTCAGAAAAAAATAAGTTATTTTTGTAGGCCCAGAGCACCTTTTGAAGTCCGCTGTCTCGTGATTGTTTCTTTGGACAGAATTGCTGTGTTATCGAGCTGCACCGTAAAGAATCTTTGACCAGGATATGTCCTTCAACTCTCATAAAGAACACTTTAAAGACTGCCTTTTTTCATCTGAGGAATATATTGAAAATCTGTCAAGAGTTCGGGAAGGAACCCAAAAGCAGATCGGGACTACAGAATGGTGGTGACAATGATGGTTTATTCAAAAATAAGGTGAGGAGGCCAGCTGGTCGGGACCAGAGCGTGGTGACAACTCTGCTGGCAGAGAAAAGAGTCAGAATCATGTCAACTGCAGACAGCCAGATCAGAAAAGCAGGCGCTATCCACACACAAAAGTGACTTAACGATCCGGCGGGGACTAGGCGTCAGGTCCTCCTCTTTATCCAGTCGTTAATCGTGATGAGGAGCAGGTGTGTAACCCCAGACACTGAAACTCCTCCCACCAGCAGGACTTTAAAGGAGGGGTTTGTGACAAAATCAGGACAAGTTAATGCGTTTGTTACTTCTAGACTGGATTACCGCAATTCTCTATTATCAGGCTGCTCTTATAAGTCTCTTAAGCCTCTCCAGTTGATTAAGAATGCTGCAGCATGTGTATTAACAAGAACTAAGGAAAAAGGGATCATATTACCCATGTATTAATCTCTTTGCACTGGAATAGGATTTAAGGTACTCCTCCACACCTACAAGGCATTTTCTGGTGAGGCACCGTCTTATCTAGGCAGCCGCGCTCCATAGATGCTGGGTTACTTGTTGTTCCTATAGTCTTAAAAAGTAGGATGGGAGCCAGAGCCTTCAGTTATCAAGTTCCTCTTTTGTGGAACCAGCTTCCACTTTCAGTCCGGGGAGCAGATCCGGTAAGCTCTTTTTAAGATAAAGCTTAAAACTTTCCTCTTTGATATTGCTTATAGTTAGGGCTGGCTCAGCTTAGCCTGTACAAGCCCTTAGTTAAGCTGCTATAGGCCTAGACTGCTGGGTGACCTCTTAGAACAGCTCCTCTCTCACTCTCTCCTTCTACAGTATTTGTGCTTTCTCGCCTCTCAGGTTTGATGGATCATGGTTTCTATCTAGACCCTGTTCCTGCCTCCTGCCATGGCCCTGCTGACAACTGCTGCTGCTATTATCATCATTATTTTAACTAATAAGCACATTACTATTACTGTTATCATAAACCAACATTATCTTTTCCTAAAGTCTTTGCACTTTCCCTCCCCACAGGATGGTGGCTATATCTGATGGTGGTGTTTCCTGCAGTGGTCCTGCCGTAAAACTGTCTTCCTACTCGCAATATTTTAATCATTTCTGTCATAAGAATTGAATGTATTGTACATCTTCTGCATTGTTCATTTGTTACACATGACATCCATTGTAGTCTATCCATCCCGGGAGAGGGATCCCTCCTCTGACGTTCTCCCCAAGGTTTCTTCCCATTTTTCCCCAAGGAAGGGTTTTCATTTTTTCAGAAAAAAATTCCTGTGCCGATGTGAGGGTTTCAGGACAGAGAATGTCGCATGTGTACAGACTGTAAAGCCCAATTTGTTATTTGCGATTTTGGGCTATAAAAGAAAATTGAATTGAAGTTTTTACTTAAAGTTGGCATATTTTCCCAGCTGGCTGTCACAGCTGGTGTATAGCCGGTGTATAGCCGATTTGCAGAATTTGAAAAATGTCTTAAATGGTGTGTCTTTTTGATCTCCCGTATTAAAAGATACAATGACTTGCTTTTTTAATTTAGTTCTCCTTAAAGATTGAAGTAGGGCGGTTTGATTGGTGGCACCAGTAACTGGCATGTTGATGTGCCCCAACAGTACTCCCTTAGCTATGACCATATCAGAATCAGAAGTAAGTTATTGTCACATATGGAGGAATTTGTTGAGGGGATTGGTGCAATATAAGAATATAATAAGATAAACAAAGATGTACAAGCAAAATTAAAACAATATAAACCACCAAACAATATGTTTCCATGGTGAGAAACCACTGTGCAAATCAGTATGTGGGTCGAGGGGGGACTTGGTTTATGAGACCAACTGATGAGGGGAAGACATTTTTTGTGTGTCGGGAGGTCTTGGTCCTGATGGACCGCAGCCTCCTGCCAGATGGGAAGGGGCTCAAAAGTTTGGGGGGCGGAAGGGGTGAGTTGAAATCTAAAGTCCTGGAGGCAAACAAGTCCTGAAGGGACGGCATAATGCAACCAATCACAATTTGTGAGGTCGAATTTCTTCGGCTGCACCTCGAAGTACTCTTCTGAGCCTTCTTGGTCCTGATATTTGAATATCCTATTGTTGTCCCTCTCCAGAACACAGAGAGACGTCAATGTGGTGGACGGATGTGTGGGCTAGTTGACAATAGGGTTGCAGGGTTTTAATTTCTCCCTGTATGCAGGAACCAGATAGATCACAGCGTGGTCAGAGTATTCCAGGGCTGTGATAGGGACAGCGTCATAGGCTCTGCTAGCATTTTGTGAATGTTACTTCCCGATGGCAAGTGGCACTGTGGGAAATAATCCTATCAGTGTATGAATGAATGTAAATGGGTAAATGTAAACTTATAGTTTAAACCACATGAGTGGTTTGAAAATTAGAAAAGCGCTTTACATGTATGGTCCATTTACCATTTACATGAAAATCTATTCATACAAAACCGTGGTTCGGAAATTGATTACATTACCTAAATATTTGAAGAAACTATTGGCCTCGATGGTTTATTATAACGATTTTTTCAAAGTAGCAATATTTTGATATGCAGCATGGGATGTTAAATTTGTAAAAATATATCTTTATTGTCCGACTCAACAGAAATAATGTGAATTGAGCAACAAAGGGGTAGAGCTGATAGAGGTCTTTGAGTGGATGTGAATGAAACCCTCCCCCTTGTCGATTTGCTGAAACACCCCTCAAAGTAACACTGTTTGTCGTTTATAGCCCCGGGCCCAGAATAATGCTGGATAAAGTTGCATTGTAATGACATATAGAAACGGTGATTACAGCCTAATTCAATTGCTCCCTAATCTCATTTCCATAATGGCCTTTATTTGGAACCTCAATTTATTGTTTTTCCCAGAAATCATTATACAATTTAGCTCTTAAATCCATTTTGAATATGGGTTTCCAGAAAACAAATAGAGAAACACATAAATATCACCTATAGCAATATGCAGAACAGTGGGAGCAAGAGGGACACGCAACAAAAAAAACTGTACCAAAACCTGACGCATAGAAAAAGTACACACAAACACACCCACACACACACACCGATGGCATTATGGTAATGGATAGGCGGGCGCAGCTGGTATATCTGGTGGCAGCAGTGTGAGAAAAGAGGAGGGTTATAATGTGCAAATATTAATGATCCCAGGTTTGGGACTCTGGACACGCATATTTTGGGTGTGTGAGTTTATGTCTGTATGTGCGCACGCGCGTGTGTGGTCAAGTGCCAGAGGGTGGGATCCAACAGCCTGGATTTAATCACTGGGACCCCTCTCCATAAGATAACTATCATGATCTGCCAGCTTTGCTGAGCTCCTCTGATATGTCTATCCCTGGTGACACAGCTCGATCTGGGCTGCGATGTTTGGCCAAGTCACCAAGATCACCATAAGTCCGCGGTAGGCATCCGACCAACCCTGGTTTTAAAGCTCGAACGCTGCCTGTAACCCCGTACAAAGCTTTAGTTCAAATAACTCTCAGTCCCTGTGTGGGGGTGCTGCCCTTAGAAGAAGTGTCTGTTTTGGGGACTTTTGGTGATTCTCGGATGAAAAGATTTTCTGTGAAATTTTTCCCAGCGTCTTTGAACATTACGGCGCTCGGTGTATGATATCAGCTGTGCAATTTCTACATGTAAAACCTGCTCCCACTCCCTCCCTGTGAGGCACTATGAGGGGCAATCATGCAAGACTGATTCCTGTGCTTTCTTAAGAGGATAGATAATACAGTTCACCTCTGCATACTTCTACTTTGAGGAATCCTTTTGAAAAGACTCTTCAGCGGCAGATCACATTTTAAAGAATAGAGCAAAATCAACCAGAACCAAATGAAATCATATAGAACTTCGGCAAGAAGAAAAATGAAGGGAATATAAAAGAATAAAGTTGACTATGCTATTCACTGCTTATCTTTTACAACCACCTGTAGTACTGCCATGATATTAACAATAATTCCATGAAAGAATCAAAGCTGGGTGATAAATCACTGCTCTTCTCCTAACTATAGTAACATTAATCATTGTATTATTCACTTTTATCAAGTATTATTATACAGTTAATCGGGACATGACAGCTTTGGCCGTGCTGCACAACGTGGTGATGCAGTAGTGAATGTTGGCTCTTCCAGCCTTCTTTACCCGCAGATGCCCATAACATTGATCTCCTAAGAAATCTGCAAAGTTTTAATGAAGGAAAAGACAACAAAATGTCAGCCTGACATGTCACTTATGTCACTGTCCAGACGTGATCCCCCTCCAGAAGGTGGACAGCAGGACAAACAAGGTCTGGGTTGTGGGTAGAAATTAAGTAGTTGGTTCGGCATGGCATCTGACCATTTTGGAAGTTAAAACGGTCTGGGGCCAACTGTGGAGTTCTGTGTCAGGACACTGTGTCGTCACTAGGACGACAATATACTTTGAGATTGTGGTTTGGGATAAAATTAGGTGGTCTGTTGTTTAGTTCAAAAAACATCATGAGCATAACTTAATTATACATGTCTTAAAATAGATGATCAGGGACTTTCAGTTTTACGTGGGACACATTTATTGGCGATTAGTCTAGGCAATAGATCTGTTTGTTTGACCCATCCATGCAGGCAAACGTCCTACCTACATGGACTTTTAACTGCGCAAGTTGTTCTGAGCATATCCCGGTGAGTCTGATTTGACTTAAGAATTTGACTCTCTGGGAATGAGAAATGCTGGGTACAGTGTGAGCTCAAGGTTCAGCAGCTCATATACACCAACCCTACATGTTGGTCATGTTACCAAAAATTCATCAGAATCTTAGAAATAAATCTGCAGTGTGGCACAAAAGCTATGTTGAGTAAAGACTAAAAGAAATAAGAAATGCAGGGAACTAAAGTATGTACAGTTTCAAAGACGAGTGGTGATACGAGACACAGAAATCTTGTTTGAAAAAAATATCCTAGGTAAAATAGCTTGTTCACATTGACCTTCAGCATATTTGATCAGAGATGGTTACAATTAAACATCCTGGCACATTCCACATACAGTGTCACAGACTCGGGCCCTGCTTGGCCATCAGATGTGGGCCACTGTTGCCGACAATTGGTTGGGGTTCTGTCACCTAGCCAAACTCTAATGGAAACGCTACAATGCAGCCAAAGTGTGGGAATCATTTCAGTGATAAAGTTATATGTTCAGCCTAGAACAACCACTGGAGATAATGTTTGGCCTCATTATAATTCCCCCCATGTTTAAACAGGCGGCCCCAGAACGCAAACAAAAGCAGATGAAATTTGAAAAAATATTATCAATATTGCAGATAGTGGATGCCCTTTCCAATCACAAGCTGCATATCTCTCACGGCAAATATATGGTTGAGCAGTTCATTCGTTTCTATTAGGCCCCTTGCATGTTTCCCCGTAGCTCATATATATTTATGCAGAATTGATGAAAAGGCCAAACAAGCTACCATTAGATATGGGTTAAATTGACTAGCCTGGCTAAAAGGTACATTTTAAAGGCATTGCTCTGTAGTGACAGATCTCTCTCTTTGTTCTGCTCTTTCTATGAGATCATTCATCTTGCGGTTCTCCGGCCAGTAAGTGTAGAGATGTGTAGAGAGAGGGGTGTGTGTAAGTCTGAGAAAAGCAAGAGAGGAGAGAAAAAAAAGAGAAAACAAATTCTTGAGTAGCTGAATACGTACATGCATTTTCATGTATTTCAGTTTGTAGTATATTTGAATGCAGTATTTACTTGTATGCTTGTGTGCCTCTCAGTATATCCATGCATGTGTATGTGAGTGTGTGTGTGTAAATGCACGTGTCTTTTTTTTACACTGCACTTTCCACTCGGCACGCCACTCCATGTATTCTTCAGCTCTGTTAATAGCTGGCTGCTGGAGCAAAATAATTGTCATTTTCCAGCCAGTGGGTCTAAAGTCATACAACATAATGAAATGTATAAAAAAGAGGGGGAAATGGCAGACAGGAGGCATGCTAAATCAAATGTAGAGAGATCTGAATAATTTAAGGCACAGGAAGGCGAGAAGAGGAGGAGGAGGTGCAAATGGAAAGATGGTGAAAAGTATCATTTAGGTTGACAGCGCTATGTGCTAATGTGTGTGCATCTATGAGGGCAGTGCAATATCCAGGGTAATGGTGAATAGAGAAATAAATATGAAAATATATGGAGGGGTGTGGCGGGGGGGGGGGGGAATCTATGTCGAGTGATCACCACTGGCTGTTAAGCAAGTGCAAATTTGATGACTTTGCTCACTGATTGATTGATCATTGATTCATTCATCTGCCCTGTGCTATTTGGAGTCTATATCCCTGATGGTTGCTGTCTTTCATTGGCAGGTGTATCTGTAACTAACACATTAACTTACCAGGCCAGAACACTCAGTGTCCTCTCATAGCCTATCATTTAAGCTCCGCTACCAGAGAGAGCTAGGAAACAGTAGAGAGGGAGCTTATGAGAGGATGAAGTTGTAAAGAGAAAGAAAGATGGGGCGGGTCCTCACAGACCCTAACTGCATGTATCAATTGAGGCATTAACTCCGTTGGGCTCGGGTCGGGTTCGGACAAAATAGTTTAAAGGCTGTCGGACTCGGTCGGACTCGGGCCCAACTCTGTCGGACGCGGGCCAGGCTCAGAGCATGGATCGGGCCAACTTTTTCTGTCTAACGAGAAGGCTTCACGCAGCCACTGCGCGGCGACCTGCACACACCGAATCCCGCACACAATCTCCAAACCATAGTTGGACGTCTGCAGGGGCCGCATCACTTCACGCGAACACAGACGAGCGTCAGAGACGTTAATCCAAAAAGTTGGACCGAAGTCCCGGTGGGTTTCTGTCGCTGTGGTTGGAAGCAACAATCCCGCTTGCGAGTCTCGGGGTAGAAAAATGAACAATGAACGAATCAATGATCTACTCGCTACCAGTGCTGAGCCTATGCAGGTCACGTGAAAAATGAACGATGAACGAATCATTGACCCAAAGGCTCGGTTGGCAGATGAACGAAACATTGACCCGAAGACACGGTCGGGAGGTGAACGATTCGTTCGTCTGCTAGATACAGATCTTTAGATCATTTTTCACGTGACCTGCATAGGCTCAGCACTGATTCACGCTAGCATCGGGCTAACATCCCCATCCATCCACGCTAGCACCAGGCTAACGTCCCCGTCCATCCACGCTAGCATCAGGCGAACCCTTACATACAACACATAATAACAACCTCGCTACCAGACTGTGGTCTTCACCGCTTTATAACAAAGCTTTTTTGCAACGTAAATGGATCAGTACCGCCGCTGCCCATTTTCAACACGGGGGACCGGCTATGCCCCGGAAAGGTCAGTGTTGTGTGGACGGGACGGGGCTATATCCTGGCCATCACACTACATAATGGGCGTTTTGTGTTAACAACGACCCATCCCGGAAAGTCCACTGAGTGCTCGAACCCAAAGGTTCCGACATGCGAGCACCGCATGGAGGCCGGCTTTGGACCGGGGCAGCGGTGATTTTATCCCAATTTGCATGTTTATTGGCGGACCTTTTATTGCAAGGTTCTGGCCGTCACTGGTAACCAGAGCGAGCTCATCGTCAGTGAGATCAACGTGACCCGGGTCCGGCGGTACGAGCGGAGTTCTCACTTGTCTGGACGGCCGGCTACAGGCTGAAGCAGACTGGCTCGGTTTTCGGGTTTTGGGGGGTTCTCTATTCTTGTTGTTGTTAAAACAGAAATGATTCGTTCATTTTGACTGGGTCTTCGGATTTGGATCTTAGGATCATTTTTCACGTGACCTGCGCTCAGAAGAGGAAACAGGAAGGATTGGTTTACCTTCTTCACTTTCGCGTGGCTAGGTTTAGTAAGACGTGAATGATATTCCTTCACAAGTAATAATCACAGGTTTCGTTATTTTAACTTTTTTGTACTTAGAGTTCAAAGACTTCAAATCATCCAGACTGTCATGATACATTATTTTAATGCAGGAATTTATCTTCCCCCCCAAAAATGAACGAATGACTCGAAAAAAGATTTGTTCATTTTACTGAACGAGATTCAAAGAACCGAGTTGGTAAAATGATCCGAACTTGCCATCACTAGTATCAATTTTGCTTTCACTTCAAAATAAATGTCCATGTTCTCATAAAAAAGAGCTTGTTTGACAACAAAAGTACAAAAGGAATAGTTTCCTAATATTAAATTGGAAAAAAAAAACCATCTTAACCTTAACTTGTTTATGCCTTTTGGTTTCATTCATGACCACCAGTCTCCAGGGTAGAAGTCCTGTATATTTGTGACACGTTACGAATGAGATATATTTCAATCCGGACAGATTTGTTGAAATTTTAACAATGCTTTATTGTAAAAGGCATAAGGGGGCCCGGATGCCAAGATGAGGCAATTCTCCCCCTTTGGGAGTCCAGACACTGGTGGTGGTGGTAAAGCCTAAATTACTCCTGATATGCCAGGTTCTGCTGTATATTGAAGGTGTCAGGGGTGGTGGCGGGTCTCCTTTGGTGCGTGCTGAAATGACAACTGACAGCAAAAGAGAGGAGAACAGTTTTTAACGTTTGCCTGCACCGATGCAATTGGTTTACAATAACGACACCCACGTTTGGTTGGCTGGTAGTACCCAACCCCGCTCCTAATCAACTGGCCGTGCACCCCCAGGGAGAGAGGAGGCCACCAGGGAACGGCAAAGCCTGTCCAGTCTTCCTGACTGAATTTTCGCCTAAGCTTCATGTAATGGGGCGGCTGGCGGAAAATGCGAGGAATGGGGCGTCGCCCCACCTGAAGTGCCCTTCCTTGAACCCAAAAAAGGAAAAGAAAAGATTATATTAAATTATAAAAAATGTTTGGGTTTTTGACTAAGGAATGTTCACATTAATATTTATATGAGTTCTGAACAAAATATATGCTTTTCCTGCCTGTCATACGCACCTGCCTGTCTTCATGCGCATTTTAGATGTGCTAGGGTCAATCTCAAGATTGTCAGCAGAAGGCAGGTCTAAGAAGCAGCACAGTTCTTCTGTTTGTTTTACTTCAATGCAAAAAACTCTCAATCTTAAATTACCGTCTCGGTCTCTCCGACCTAACTGCAGCCCACGGCGTTTTCAGGGGTCAAGGATCAACGCACACCGAAAGTAAACAGAGTTGCATTAACTGCATTGAAATCTTTTATTGCATTAATCTCTGCTGCATTAATCTCGGTCACAGTAATCCCATAGATTAATGCGTTTGACAGCTCTTGTATGTGTTTATATACATACGGACAGTTATCAGGGAAAGTTTCACGTCGATAAAAAGTGATAACTACTCTAGAGGAGGCTTCAGTGGAGGCCTCACCACAGAGAAACAGCAGGAGTGAAAATCTGGACTAAATCCAGCTCTGGTTGGCTGAATAGTTCAACAACTTTTTCGAATCGTCTGATCAGATTAGATCAGAGTAGAATGACCAGAAAATAGCAACAGCTCCTTTTAGTTATTCAGAAGCCAAAACAGGTAGAGTGTAAAATGACGCTCGACAGCAACGTTTTACCCTTTTCCCCCATAACTTGTGCAAAATGCTCTAAGAGGGTTTGAGAAGTGCACAAGATGCTGCTGAATTTGGCATGGTTTGCCTGAGGAAATGTTACTTAATCAGCGAATTCACCGTTTTTTAACAATATAAAATGTATGCCCGTTATATTTCATCTTTTTTCTCTCTCCTCCCAGATAACCATGTTATGCACCTGTCCAACATTATGAGGGTATCTGGCACATGCTGCAGTCACTCTAGAAAAGGTACAAAGGACACTCCTATGTAGACACACACACACACACAAAAGGACTGCGTTCACACTTTCTGCATGGACAATGTGTGCTTATGTTTCCTTTTGCACTTTTTTCTGAACATGTGCCAGATTGCTACAGTGTGCACAAATGTTTGTGTTCAAATTTAATACGTGTACGTGTGTGTCTGTAGGGCCTGAAGAGGCCAGTCTAATGGAGACACTGTTTTATTGTGCGTCAAGCAGGCAGGCAGACAAACAGTTTTTCTGGAGCTGAGCTTTGCTGCAGCTGGTAGAACTGGAGCCAGCTTGTCAAGGTTGACATAAAACATCCACTTGTGACTGAAACATCAGGGATACAAAAACACACAAGACCGAAAAACGTACCGAAGCATACATATAGGGTATAGTTACCAAAAAAATAGTGGACCACTGAAATGATTGTTTATCTTGTTATTGTAATGGAGTGGTTTCTTTTGAGGTTATTACAACAAAGGGTGTTACTTTAGACAAGAAACTCCGTCTCCAGTGTCAACATCATGCTTTGTGTGCCCAAAGGTCCCTACGACTCATGCACCATAAAATAACTTCATACATCCTTACATACATTCATTAGAAACATTTTGCCAAGATAACTTCCATTAAGAGTGATGTGGTATGTGTTAAATGAGAAGAGGCTGGGCGATAGTGGACAAGGAGTTTGCTGGTCTATTTTTTGGGGTGAAGAATACAACTAAAGGAGTTGTTAAAAAAAATGTTTAAAAATCTAACCATCATTTAGAAAAAATAGATTTCTTGATTAAAACCCCTCAGTGGCAATATTTGCAGTCCATGCAAGAGAGAAGTCCTGGGGGGTCTAAAGAGGTGGGCTCCTGCATTCCTTGGTCAAATTATGTTTTCAAAATTGAATCTTCAATTCTGTATTTTGAAACAAACGGTAGCATATCTGAAAAGGAATTATGTGCAATTGCAAACATTCTTTCAACCTGTTCAGCCAAGCCAGAACCAACTTCCTACTGGAATTATATATACATAATATATGAATGCTTCACACCGATCAAAACATTAAAGCTTCCTCTAGTATTTTTCAGTAGTCAAAGTGGAACTTTCCATGTGTAAAGCTCTATCAAGTAGATGTGCTTTCAGCCTGTTTCCATGGATCATGGTTCTATCTGAAACCTGTTCCTGCCTTCCGCCATGGCCCTGCTGACAACTGCTGCTGCTATCATCATCCTTATTATTTTAAATATTAATCATATGACATTAATAGTAATTAATGTCATCATAAACCAACATTACCCTTTCCCAAGGTCTTTGCAGTTTCCCTTTTCTGTGGATAGTGGTGTTCCCTGCAGTGGTCCTGCCATACACCTGGCTTACTACTCATCATTTCAGAATCATTTCTGTCATAGGAATTGAATGTATTGTACATATTTTGCATTGTTCATTTTGTACCCATGAAATCCAGTCTGTCAATCCTGGGAGAAGGATCCCTACTCTGACGTTGTCCCTAAGGTTTCTTCCCGTTCTTCCCCATGGAAGGGTTGTCATTTTATGTTGAGATTTTCCTGTGCCGATGTGAGGGTTTCGAGACAGAGGATGTTGCATGTTTACAGATTATAAAGCCCTCTGAGGCAAATTTGTAATTTTGGGCTATACCAGTAAAATTAATTGAAATTTAATTTAATTGGTATTCCCATGTTTTACAGGACTGTTGATTTTTTTTTTTGGGTGTTATATTTATTTATTTATTCACCAGTAACATATCAGATCACTCACAGGGGTTCTCCTTTATTCTGACAAAAATTGTCCAGATAGACAAAGTAGTTACAGAGTAATTACACTTTTTAACATCGGTATGCCATTTTCGGAGCAGAGGCCAAAAATTGCTGGGGTAAGAAAGTCCAGTTTTTTATTTTCCATATTCAAGTTTCCCTCTTTTTTTTCTTCACCAGGCATGATATCTAGCTATAAGGTAACATTTAGTCTCGGGTGTCGCTGCCTCATTTTTCTGCTATGGACCAACTGTGCGACTATTGCAGCCTACAGTGGGCTGGCATACAGTTCATCTGCATGGAGCTGTTTCGAGATGGATTCAAAGAAGTTACAAACTCATCCAGAAACTGCAGTGATTGTTTTTAAGGAATCTTGTAGTCTTGTTGCTTAATTTTCCACGGAACAGAAGGAAATACAGATTAGTGGCCAACTGGCGTAAAACAACATGACGCTGTGGGTTGGTTTCCCTCCAAACAAAAAACGCCACAGGTTAAAAGCTCTTTGGTTAAATCGGATTTGTCTTTTGTCCCGCTCTCAGACCCTGATGGCGATCGAACATTTGAAAAGCTTTTTTGTTCTCTGGTAGCTGCACAAGATTTCGAAGAGACAATCAGATCACCACAAAAGAGGTGGAATCAAATGATTATTCCTTTTAAATATGTGACTGTGAATCACAGACCTTCTTGGCTCCCTCAAAATAGTCCCAGTAGGCTTATTTGAGATGAAAGAGGGGGTCGGAAGGGTATTGTCACTTTTTCTTTCAACAGTATCATTGGCAAGACAAAGCAAACATGGACATCCAAAAAATAATATCAATATAGGAATACTGACTTAAGCGAAGTCTCCACAAGGCAAATGTTACATTTGAAATCAGTTGTCAGATTTCTGTATGATTTACTTTATCGGATTGCTTTCAACAATCTCCCATCCTCCTGACACATACATAGTTGATCCATCTCCTCTCAACAACCACTAATGTTCTCACAAAAGCTTTTCATCCTGTCACTCTCCAACGTGATGTTATTAGTGAGATTGAGGCAGGACGGAAATTCCTAGAAAAGTAGACATAAAAAGAACTATATGGGCGCCATAACTTAGGCCATCTGTTACACATGTCTACAGCATCACCAGATATGTATGACTCCTGCAATGCTGCAACCCACATGAGAGCTGTAACAGCAGAAGACCACAGTACACACAGACACAGACACAAAACTGTGTTTTGATTAACTTTAGGAGGAACTACACTACACATAACCATAACTGCTACTTGCATAATCCTAACTATGACCCTATTCTTACCTAAATGTACCCCTATCTTCATGAAGTCTTCAACCCAAAGTGGGCATACAAAGACACAGACACACATATTCACCCACACACACTCAACTCTGTATTTGTTTGTTTAGTTCTTTAATCATATTTTTATTTTAGCAAAAAAAATATTTTTGTGTCCTCTGTGACCATATTTCTTTCTCACGCCTGTGTTCAGCCTCAACACAGCAAACACTCTCCTAAACGCTCTGATTAACTATTAACTTATCCTTCCAACTAACTCTACATCTAGCAAGCCAAATCCTGTTTTTTCTTTAGGACCAGTGCAGACCAAAGTCAGGGCTAAAATGTGGACAATAAATAAAAGTGCAACAACAGATGCTATTTGGCAGCACTGTCTCACGACCAATGTGAATTTTTAGTAAAAGAGATTAGTAATCAGTGTCAGTAAGGGAAATGATAACCATCGGATACAGAGGTATCTGTTGGCTAGATGAAACAATGAGGTTCATGTGGTTGCAATTTGAAAATGATTGTGAACTGTCTGCTTGTCTCTCATCCACTGCTCCTTGGGTGTTCCTGTAGATCATGGCAAGAAAGGATGAGAAGGGGAAGGGAGGGCAAAGCAAAGTCCTGTCCAAGAAGAAGTATTACAGTCCAAGAAGTATTAGTTCTCTTTTTAATTTTAGCAAAACGAGAAAGTTGGAATTCAAATGAATGAATCAAATGAATCGGTTTCCATCCAGCTAATAGTAATCCATAATCCCACCGACGTGTCTAAAGCACAATGTGGTCGCTGTGATTAACGTTAAAGCCTCCCCTACTCAATTTATTGAAATATTGGAATGAACACATTTGGTTTGGAACCAATGCTGGCTTGTGTTTAAAAAATGTGGATGGAGGGAGGGCTAAGACAAGTGGCTGTGAAAGTGAGAAAGGAAGAAAAAATCAGGGGCTGATACGGAGGACGTACAGAGGATTTCAGGAGAAAATGAATGAGGGAATTAAGATGATACAAAAAAATAAAAGGCTGCAGTGTACAAGCAGAGAAGAAGCTATATAACTTCCTGGGTGAAAATTGGTCCATCCTGGTCTCATTTTAAGGCTAGCCTGATGATTTTAATTTCTCGAAATTGCACACTTTGCAGACGGACACAAAAAAGAAAAAATAATGTGGTATTAGAATAATTAAACGCTGGAAGAAGGTCGCGGTTTCATTTTCAGCAACACTTCAAATGAATTCCTGTAATGATCCTGAAACCTTGAAAAGAGCAAAATCCAATCAAACAATATCTACTAGGCTTCATTTTCTTTGCTGGGGGGAATGACCCTTCTTTGTCAAAGGGCGAGTCCCGGAGAATGTGGGTCGCGGCAGACATACAAATGAAGGGCGGACAATTTGGTCTAGTTAAAGCTATTATGCCTGTGCGTGTGCGATAATGGTCGAGGCGCTCGTGTTGGCGCACACGCCCAAGAACATGACTTGTGTGTGTTTGCAATTCTGCAAGTGAGGGAGAGAAAAGAGAATGATTATCTGTGTGTTTAAACTGTAGGTGTATGCGTGTGTGTGTGTGCACGCACGCAGGCAAGTCTGCTGCAGCTTTAACACTTTGTGGCTGTGATATGACTCATTGTAAATGATGCCAAGGAAGGTCAATTGCGGGAATCAAAATGGCTGTTGATGGAGGGGAAGGGAGAAAATGTGTCATGTTTTCCCCCCTCACTGCATAGCCGCTGCTGAGGCATTTTTTATTTAAAAAGAATAAATGGATCTGCTCAGGGGTTATTTCTCTGACTGCCGCCGTCTAAAATAACACCCCTGGCACATTTTTCTTGGAGGAGCCTCATGCCTTGCACCCAATGTTTTTTACCCCCCTCCTACCTTTGACCATTGGAGGGGTAATCAGGCATGAGTGCCAT
This sequence comes from Gasterosteus aculeatus, assembly GCF_964276395.1. Lineage (NCBI taxonomy): Eukaryota > Metazoa > Chordata > Actinopteri > Perciformes > Gasterosteidae > Gasterosteus > Gasterosteus aculeatus. Next base: position 2,107,909 of record NC_135700.1, read on the forward strand.
GGATTACAGCACGAGTGGATGAGCAGCTGCAATGCTCCAATGACCTTTTGTCACTCATTACTGGACCTCTGAAAAAAGTAAGGCAAATGGGAAAGAAGGTGGGGAGAAGAATAGAGACGTAAAGGAAAATGCAAAAGATGAGGCCTCCTCCAAAATCTTTAGGGAATTCAGTTCAGTGACCGTGATGTGTTATTGTCTGCCTCGCCTTACCCAGAGCAGATGTTAAATGGACTGATTGACACAGTAATAATCTGGTGGAATGATGATGATGGTGAAGTAGGAGGAGGATGAGGTGGCAAAAGAAGGGTAAAACTGAGCAAAGGTGGAGGGAGTTACTGAGGGTGGAGTTGTAAGAAAAGCACAAGTGTAGTTGGAGGAAAAGAGCGATAGGCAACTCGGGGAAGGTATTAATGAACGGTAATTGCGTCGCCACCGGAGGAGGGCGATCTCACACGTTTGACCTTCGGGTCCTGCAGGTGTTTACTCCCCCCCCACCACTACCACCACAGACACACACACACACGTACACACACATTACAATCACTGCTCCCCTCACAATCCATCGAGGAACACGGCAAATATTTCAGGCATTTGGCAATACTCTTGCCTGTTATAAAGAGAAGCATCAAGGCCAGCTCTGGCAAATAAATGCACATTAAAAAGACACACAAACTCACTCTGGGACCTGTGCCAAATAAACAATAAAAAAATATCGGTACCTAAAAAGCTAGGGTGGTGCTCTTCTTCTGATATCCTCCGTGCAGATGCTTCGAAACCTTCAACCTCAATGCTGAAAGCAATTCGGATGTGAATATTGAATGTACGAATGCATGCCAGTAAAGAGAAGACCCCCGCAGCAACATCGCCGCCAGCCCTCACCAACACCGCCCAGCCGCCCCCCCATAATGAAATGGTTTCTCCCACAATTAACGCAGTGCACCTGTGATGCTCGATAAAGAGTGCTGCACTGTGCACAGGTGTGGAACATTAGTTCTGGGGGTGTTCCTTGAAAAAGACAAGCTTCTGCTGCTCTCCCCCCTGTAATAACACACTATGACACACACATACACTGATGGGGTGTGGACACACACACATGCAATCAGCACAGAGGAATTTGTGGGGAGGAGAAAAAACAAACATTAAGAGTGCTGATGCTGTGAGGAAAGTAAAACTATGTAAATGAACCCAACGCTAAAAAATCATCCGTCATTCACAGCACTGCACATATCAAAGCTCAGGTAACTAATTTTGAGTCCCAATTTTTGGGTGTCCTCGTGGAGGCATGCATTGCTGTATGCGTCGGTGTGACAGTAGGAATGCAGCGCGCCCGCAGCTATGTGTATATGGACAAAAGTGCGTTGAAACTCACTCTGCTGTTCTCTAATTACCTGACACTGTAGATTTAAGTAGGTACCAGTTATAGGGCCATCATGGATTAAATTCAAAGTTCAGAGGGCCCCTTTCAGAAGGGTGTGAAAAAAAGAAAGATCTCTGCTCCAAAAAGCGCGAGAGATTGACTGATAGTGACGACGAGACATACTCGACCTTAGAGATAAAGCCACTAATAGACATATTAGCAGACAGATGCTGGGAGAGATAGAAAAAAGAGACGTGCTAACAAGTAATGGGCTTCCCCTCCTAACGTTGATTTTGGTGCTCTTGCTCCTTAACCCAGTCTCTAACTAGGTCATTAAGTAGCCTGAAAAACACAGTCCTAGATAATAAGAAATAAGTTAGTCTGCCTGTTCATGTTGAATATTCAATAAAGAGTAAAAATAGCTTCAACACACTGAGCGGGTGTGTTCAAATCTGTCAGTAACAGGCAAATGTTTAAATCAATAATTAGACTAGTGAAAGAAGGGTTGGGATGTCTGCGTGGATGTCTTTAAGATAAGTAGAAATAACATTTCTTTTGAAAAAGTTAAACACTTGGAGACGATAGAGCAACGTTTTGGTGACATCGGACTTTGATGGTATTGCGATAGACATCCTGAGTCACACCATTTGCCTCATTGACAGGTGGCGGCAACGTACCAAGAAGAACACCAGCAAATACCCCTGTCAACAATAGACAATTTAAAATATTCCAAAATCTGGTATTAGTTAGAAACCATGTTTGTTGAGCAGAAAACAATGTTTGTATCCGCTGGGGATTAAGGGAAATTGAATCTGTTATCATCTTACTGCCACAGCAAAAGTTACATTATTTTGAAAACTTTGTATGTTTAGTTACTGTAAATAAATACGTAGACTTGTAAATAGCATACCACCTTTAAGGACAGTATACATATCATTTCTACTCATTTTATCTTCTCACCCTTGGGCAGAGCTCAGTGGTTAAATGGGAATTTAAACAAAACTACTTTAGGAAAGATCCGGGTTTTGGGTAAAATATGTTCATACTTGAATTATGTAGTCAACATAAATTGGTAAAAAAAAGGTGTTTGTTTAGTTACGCACACAAGTTACATAATCAAAGCAAATAAGTATTGTGGCATGCCCATGGGTAGGACACAAGCCAGCCACGGGGTAAGGTTGAACACAGTTTATTTTGATCAATTGATTGTGTAGGAGGATAAGCTCCACACCATGTCACTCCTCCTAAGCCATTCTCGTCGTCATCTTGTCCCAGGTCATATCAGGAATCAGGATCAGGAAACATTTATTACCAAAATATGCCAAACATACAAGGAATTTGTCTTGGCGGTTGGTGCGCGACAGTAGACAGACAAGACAACAGTGCACAAGTAATAAAATAAAGTGGAATGAAATGCTAATGCCATGGGTTAGTAGAATAAGGCTAAGGCTATGGGTTAGTATAAAACAAGAGAATAAAGTTTACAAAATTTAAATATTAAAAAGTAAAAAAGAAAAATATTAAGCATAAAGTGCACTAACAAACAAGTAACAGACAAGAGACAAAGTGATGAATTGCAGTTAAAGTGGCATGTGCGGTATGAGGGGGAGTGACCGGTGGAGTGTTATAGTCAGGCAGTGGGGGACCGGGCTCTATTGATGAGCCCGACTGCAGACGGGAAGAAACTGTTCGTGTGGCGGGAGGTCGTAGTCCTGATGGACCTCAGCCTCCTGCCAGATGGAAGGGGCACAAACAGTTTTTGTCCGGGGTGGGAGGGGTCGGCCGCGATCTTTTTAGCTCGCTTCAGAGACCTGGAAGCGACGGCAGATTGCAGCCGATCACCCTCTCTGCAGAGCGGATGACCCGCTGCAGCCTGCCCTTGTCCTTGGCTGTGGCTGTAGCGTACCAGACGGTGATGGAGGAGCAGAGGATGGACTCGATGATGGCCGTGTAGAAGTGGACCATCATCGTCTTTGGCAGGTTGAGTTTCTTCAGCTGCCTCAGGAAGAACAACCTCTGCTGAGCCTTCTTGGTGATGGAGCTGATGTTCAGCTCCCACTTGAGGTCCTGGGTGATGATGGAGCCCAGGAAACGGAAGGAATCCACAATAGTGACGGGGGAGTCACACAGCGTGATGGGGGAGGGTGGGGCTCTGTTCCACCGGAAATCCACAACCATCTCCACTGTCTTTAGAGCGTTGAGCTCCAGGTTGTTCTGGCTGCACCAGGACAACAATGAGGGTGGTGTCATCCGCGAACTTCAGGAGCTTGACGGACTGGTGGCTGGAGGTGCAGCTGTTGGTGTACAGGGAGAAGAGCAGAGGGGAAAGAACGCAGCCTTGGGGGGAACCGGTGCTAATGGTCCGAGAGGCTGAGACATGTTTCCCCAACTTCACGTGCTGCTTCCTGTCAGACAGTCTTGCAGCTGGGAGAGTTTGTCCTGCAGCAGAGACGGGATGATAGTGTTGAAAGCAGAGCTGAAGTCCACAAACAGGATCCTGGCGTAGGTTCCTGGGGAGTCCAGATGCTGGAGGATGTAGTGGAGGGCTGACAGCATCGTCCACAGACCTGTTGGCTCTGTAGGCGAACTGCAGGGGGTCCAGGAGGGGGTCGGTGAGGGACTTCAGGTGGGTCAGGACTAGCCGTTCAAAAGACTTCATGACTACAGAGGTCAGGGCGACGGGCCTGTAGTCATTGAGTCCTGTGATCCTGGGCTTCTTGGGGACAGGGATGATGGTGGAGGCCTTGAAGCAGGCTGGTACGTGGCATGTCTCCAGGGAGGTGTTGAAGATGTCAGTGAACACCGGAGACAGCTGGTCAGCACAATGCTTCAGGGAGTGAGGGGAAACGGAGTCCGGGCCGGCTGCCTTACGGGGATTTAGTCTTCTAAAGAGCCGGTTAACGTCTCTCTCCAGAATAGAGAGGGTCGTTGCTGGTGGGGGAGGGGAAGGTGATATAGATGAAGAGGCGTGAGCACCTGATGGGCTGGGGGAGGGAGGGGTGGGGGACTGCAGCAGGTTGGTGGAGCTGTGGGGGATGGGATCAGGACATTGTCTTTCAAATCTGCAGTAGAACTCATTGAGCTCGTCTGCCAGGCGGAGGTCATTCATGGAGTGGGGGGTTTTTGGCTTGTAGTTGGTAAGGTTTTTGAGGCCTCTCCAGACCGAAGCAGAGTCACTTGCTGAGAACTGTTGTTGGAGTTTCTCAGAGTACAGTCGGTTAACCTCTCTCACCGCCTTGCTAAACTTGTATTTTGCCTCTGTGTACAAGTCTTTGTCCCCGCTCCTAAATGCCTGATCCTTCTGCAGGCGTAGTGTTCTGAGTTCCGCTGTGAACCAGGGTTTGTCGTTGTTGTAACTCACCCTGGTGCATGATGGTACACAACTGTCCTCACAGAAGCCGATGTAGGAAGTTACAGCCTCTGATGGCCGTGTAGAAGTGGATCATCATCGTCTTTGGCAGGTTGAATTTCTTCAGCTGCCTCAGGAAGAACAACCTCAGGTGGGTCCTCTTCCAGAACAGTTCGGTACACAGCGGGGGGTAGTCAGCCAGTCCAGGTCAGGTCATGGTCAGTCATGGTCAATCCCGTTGATCTTACCCTTTGTTAACTCTTCTTTTCCCTCCTGTCCGCAACTACGTCTCCCTCTCTTTCTCTCTTTCCGGTTCCAGTGAGTGAGAGCGGTGTTTGGTGCGAGTGGCAGAGTTTTGGAATTGGCTTGGAGCTTTTTGAGAATAATCGTGTGTTGACCAGGTGAATTTAACAAACTGACCTTTGACCGATCTGAGTTTTTGTCGAGGTGCCCTCGGAGGAATGGTGTCCTCCGAGACGCCACCTCCGTCTCTCCGGCAGGGAGTAAGGATTGTCCCGCCGGATAACGCGGTCACTGTGGAGGAGGTGTTGCTGGCTGTCGGGGAGCAGGTAGGACACAAGAACATGTCCTTCGCTTCCAGGATGAACAGAGCTGTGGTTGTGCTCCTCAAAGATGAACCTCACGTCCACCAGCTGATTGAGAGTGGTGTGTTCATCAGGGACGCGCTCGTGCAAGTGTCCCAGCTGACAGCGCCCTCTATGCGGATCATCGTGTCTGGTGTTCTGCCGTTCATCCCAAATGCAGCGTTAACTAACGAGATGCGGAGGTTTGGGAAGTTCGTCGGTGGAATAAAAACGGTGAATCTGGGATGTAAAGATCCCAAACTGAGACATGTCCAGTCTCTGAGGCGGCAGGTGTTCATGTTCCTGGACTCACCTGCTCAGATCCTGGACGTCTCTTTCAGGGTGAAGCACGGCGACAGTGCATACATTGTGTATGCCAGCTCCGAGCAACTCAGATGTTTTGAGTGTGGAGAAGTGGGGCACAAAAGTTTTACGTGTCCGCAAAGGAAGCAGGCCGGCGCTGCTGACGGCGGCGAGTGCGCGGCACCCGCGGCCAACGGAGCGGCGGACGAACCCGCGGCGGCTGAAGGGGCGGCGGACAAACCTGCGGTGGTTGAGCCCGCGGCGGACGAACCTACGGCGGCTGAAGGGGCTGCGGACGAACCTGCGGCGGACGAACCTGTGGCGGCTGAGCCCGCAGTGGCTGAAGGGGCGGTGCGGTGGCTGTTGTGATTGACTAACAACTTGAGGACGAGGCGGAGAAGAACCAACCAAATGAGCAAAAGGTTTCTGTTGCTGCAAAGAACACCCGCTCTCATTTTGAAGAGAACATGGAGCAAGAGGCTTCCACAAGGAGGAAGGACCTCACTGTGGCTACAATTGAAGTGCAGGGGGTTTCCAATAGCCAGGGGTGTGGAGACGGCATGGATTATGAGTCTGAGTCAGACATTACATCTGTCACTGGATACTTAAAAAAAAACACAGATTTTTTCTAGATGAAACCTTTAACAAAACCGCCAAAGTGAGTGATTACTCACGGACACGGATACATTTATTAGATCTGTAGATATAATTAAAAAACTAGTAGGGTTCAATCTTTTGGAAGAGAGGAAGCGTTTCCGTTTAAAAAAAAACATATTACTAGTGTACGGAAAACACAGAAAGGTAAAACGAGTAATATTGTTAAAAGAACTAGGAAGTAAATATGTCTTGCACACTGTTTCTCTGTTTGTTACCGTTGGTCTGACTCTATTATTTGCCACTGCCATGCAAAGCCTGAAAATAGGGTCATTGAACGTTAATGGTGGAAGAGATCGGAACAAAAGGACCTTAATCTCTGATTAAGGTGCTTTTGCTCAGAAAAAGGTGGAGAAGTTATTTATACAGGACACACACACGGTTCCAGCAGACGAGGTGGATTGGGGGTTATGGTGGGATGGGTCCATTTCCCACAGCCATGGCACCAACATTAGTGCAGGGGTAGAAGTGATGTTTAGAAGAGCAGTTGGTGCAACCATCTTGTCCTCTACGAAGGTGGTGATGGGTCGGCTGATTACTGTAAGGCCAGAGATAGGGGGCGCTATCTTCTGCTTTGTAAACATCTATGCACCAAACCAGAGAGTAGAGCGGGTTGCTTTTTTCGCCACCCTAGAAAATGAGCTGAAAAATTACAATCAAGAGCATTTGGTGATTGGTGGTGATTTCAACTGCATGTTAGATTTTACTATAGACCGGACTGGTGAGGAACCACACCCACAATCTGCTCACAACCTTTGCAAATTCATCACACAACTGGGCCTAGTAGACACTTGGAGAACCAAACATCTACACTCAAGGCAGTACACATGGGTGAGGGTCAGCAACAGCAGGGTGAGGGCAGCCAGGTTGGACAAAATATACATTTCACAAAGTCTCAGCTCCAGAATAGTAAACACCGGGTGAAAGGGTCAAGTCCAACTGGTATTTCAATAACAACCTTCTGCAAGATAGGGTTTTCTGCCAGAGTTTTGAGATTTTTTGGCAAGTATGGCAAAGTAGGAAAGTTGACTTTAACTCTCTGAAACTGGTGGGAGGTGGGAAAAGCACAAATTTGTGTTTTCTGCAGTACACCGCACACTCAACTGCTAGGATAAAGGCAGCAGTCCAGGAGCTGGAGGCCAGCATTAGGACAATTGAGGAAGGCCTACACAAGGGCTCGAATCCTGTAACCGGGTAGCTGTTAAAAAAAAGAGGCTGGAGTTGAGCTCCTTCCTTCAGGAGAGGGTGAAGGGAGCTCTAGTCAGGTCGTGTTTCTCTCAGCTGAAAGACATGGACGCCCCAACTTCCTTTTTTTTTCAACCTGGAGAGGTCAGTGGCACAGGGGAAGCAGATGACCTGCCTGAACCTTCCAGGAGGCAGGGTGACCACCAATCCGGGAGAGATGAGGAGCCACGCCGTGGAGTTTCATGCTGAACTCTACAGGGCGGAGCAGTGCAGCGTGGAGTGTCAGCGGGAGCTCCTGGAGGGACTTCCTCAGCTCTGAAGAGAAAGCGTCTCTGGACAGTGGGACTCTGGAGGATCTGACAGTAGCAGTAAGTCAGATGGCATCAGGACGGGCGCCATCCTGATGCCAGATCGATGGTCTGTCTGCCGATTTTTTCAAACACTTCTGGATTATTCTTGGACCAGATTTGACTCTTGTTTTTCTGGAGTGTTTCCTGTCAGCAAGCGGTACTTTCTCTACTGCCAAAGAAAGGGGATCTGGCACTACTAAAGAACTGGAGGCCAGTAGCTCTCCTCTGGTAGTGACTATAAGGTGCTATTCACAGCGCATGCAAAGAAACTAAAGGTCAGCCTGGAAATGATAGTACATACTGACCCGACATATTGTGTACCAGGCAGAACAATTAAGAACGACATTTTCGTCACAAGAGACATTTTGGATTTGTGCAGGAACAACAATGTAAACCTGGGGATTGTGTCACTGGATCAGGAGAAAGCCTTTGACAGGGTGGATCACACCTATTTGTTTTCTGCCCTTCGGGCTTTTGGTATTGGTGATGTTTTTTTGCCGTGGGTGGGTTTATTGTACGGAGGTGCTCAATGTTTGTTTAAGACGGGGGTGGGGCTGAGTCGGCCAATCCCTGTGCAGCGCGGGATAAGACAAGGATGTCCTATTTCAGGGCAACTTTATAGCCTAGTGATTGAACCTTTCCTGTGCAGGCTGAGAGGTCGACTCAGCGGTCTCTCACTGCCAGGGTCCTCCAGTCTGGAAAGACCTCCTACTGTTTCTACTTATGCAGACAATATATGTGTGTTTGTCTCCAACCAGGAGGACGTCCAGTGTGTTCAGGAAGCCTTAAAATTACATGAAAAGGCCTCATCAGCACGGGTGAACTGGGCTGAAGAGTGAAGCCTTGTTGGTGGGCCAGTGGAGGGATCGGGCAGCCCCCAGTCTGCCTGGTGGACTTGAGTGGAGGAAAGAGAGACTGAAAATCGTGTTTTTTTTGGGCACAGAGGGTTTTCACGCGAAGAATTGGGAGGGAGTGAAGGAGAAAGCGTGTGCTCGGTTATCTAAATGGAAATGGTTGCTACCCCAGTTGTCATATAGGGGAAGGGTTCTGGTTATCAATAATTTAGTTGCCTCGACTCTTTGGCACAAACTCACTGCTCTTACGCCACCAAGAGGCCTGATGGAGGACATCCAGAGAGCTTTGGTAGACTTTTTCTGGTCTGGCAAACATTGGGTCCAGGCGGCAGCCCTTTACCTACCTGTGGATGAAGGGGGGTGTGGACTTACTGACATCCAGTCAAGAATGGCCTCCTTTAGGCTTGGGACAGCTGAAAGGCTTCTCTGCAGCTGTGGCTCTTGCTGGCTGGACACAGCTTGACTGCTGCTAAAGAGAGCTGGGAAGTTGGGCTACGACAAGCTGCAACAGGAAAACTTTGACCTAGACGGTTTGTCTTCATTTTACAGCTCTGTACTGCAGGCATGGAAGATTTTTAAGACCACACGCACAAGATCTGAGGTTCCTGGAATGTGGCTATTTGAGGAACCTCTGTTCTTTAACAGCTTTTTCCAGACTCAAACTCTGCAATCCGCCAGCCTGCGAGCTAGTCTCAGAGAGGCCGGCTGCACCAAACTGGGCCATCTGATAAGGATGACGGCAACATCGGTGGACACACTGAGGGATAGGAGCAACATCACCTACATCAGGCTGATCAACAGAGTGGTGGACGAGGTCTGTGCCGCTCTGTTGACCAAACAAAGATATTTCAGCATAACCAAAGCTTTGTGTGACCAGTGGTCTGATGGGTTTGACTACTGTTTTCCCTTTTTGTCCATCGCCTCCTCTGTGGGGGAGTGGCAAGAGGGGGGAAGTCAGCTGCTCACATTGGCAAACCTGCATCTGGACAAGTTAGTTAGACAAGTAAGTTTCAGGAGGTGGGTAAAAAAGCCATCTATCGCACCTCCTTCCTGATCCTGTGTCAAGGTGGTCAACTTACGCTCATTGGCAGAGATAAAAGAGTCGAGGTGGACTGAGTTCTTTGGTCCATAGGTTTCCCCAAAAGGCAGCTGGCGGTCTCTGTAAAAAATTCCTGTTGAGAAGCGGAAAGCAGACCTCCAGTGGAGGGTGGTACATGGGACAATAGCTACAAACAGGTACAGAGCGCACCTTGATCCGGAGCTGGGGGAGGGGTGTTTGTTCTGCTCGCAGAGTGAAGATCTAGTCCATCTGTTTGTTCAGTGTACACGGTGGTTCCAGGTTCTTGGGGAGGGTTTCTCGTTGATTTTATTCATTTTTGGGCCGAAATACAGTGCTAAGAAAAAAACATTACACACGCTGGTAATTTTTTTGTCGGGCACTGCAAAGTTGGCTAGTTGGCTGAATCGCAAAAACAGGATGCAGAATGTTGGCAGTGTAGAGCTGGTCCCGGTCCTGAAGGGGCTGCTGAAGGCCCTGCTGAGATTGGAGTTCACTTATTATAAGATGAACAATGTGACTACTTTCAGCAAATTTGGGGCTGTTGGGGAGGTTCTTTGCTCTGTGGGGGAGGAGGGGGAGCTCATTATTAGTTTGTGACGATGGTTTTGTATCTGTTTCTGTGTCTGAAAGAGTTGTTTTTATTTTATTTATTTTTCTTCTCACAAGGCTGAACCGAGAAAATTACTTTTTGTGTCTCTCTCTCTCTCTCTCTCTCTCTCTCTCTCTCTCTCTCTCTCTCTCTCTCTCTCTCTCTCATTCATTCATTCATTCATTCATTCATTCATTCATCCATCCATCCATCCATCTTCAAAGCTGCTTGTCATTCATACACAGTCGCGGGGGGGGGGGGGGGGCGCAGGTCAATCCCAACTAACATTGGGCAAGACACAGGGTACACCCTATATAGGTTGCCAACTAATTTCTAACACAGAGACAAACAATTATTCACACAGATATGGGCAATTTAGAGTCACTGATCAACCTAATCCCCAGTATGTCTTCGGACTGTGGGAGGAAGCCGAACTACCCGGAGAGAACCCACGCAGACACAGGGAGAACATTCCGACTCAGAAAGGCCACTGGGCGGAGTCGAACCCAGGACCTTCTTGGTGTGACAGTGCTAACCACCACACCACCCTGCCGCCTAAATAAGTATGTTGTTTCGTGAAAAAGTATGAAAATGAAACCACTGTGTAAGCGAAGGAGGTAAGTAAGTCAAAATAAGTGTGTAATGTAAATTAAGAGAGATATGTAACGTCAGGGTGCCCTAAACGAGGAAGTTTTTAGCTAACTATCCAATACAACTATAAATAAAAAATATTGTGTTATGTATTTAAGTGATTTAATGGCGTTGAAGTAACCGTTAGCTCCTTACATTACATTCTGGCCTTTTCACAATAAGAACACCTCCAAATAGCGCAATAAAAGCTCTTTTATCATTCCCCCACTGTCGCCCGAGTGAGTCTTACTACTTTCTCTAATCAAAGTAACTTTACTTTAGTATATGTTATGAGAATGTAATGTATGAATTAACATTGTTAACGTTCTCAAGGTAATCCATGAAAAAAAAAAACAGGGAACAGCGTCATATTGCGTATTGCGTAATAAATACTTTAAAAAATCCATTCTACAACATTTTTAAAACATGGAAAAAGTATTATTGCCATACTAGCCGTGTTGTGAATATTGGATTGCAATATACACACTACTGATACAGTAATGAGACTGATTTTGGATCAGAAATGCCAATAAACTGCATCTACACCGATTTTCTAGCCATACATTGTCATTCGGGTTCGGATTTTGAGGTATTGAAGAAGACTCCAAATCACCTGTGAAATGTCAATAAAACCAAATGCCTATTGTTCCTGTTTCACAGACGCAAACAAGATTATTTAAACATACTGGTCAGTACTCAGTCAACTATAATGTGCTGTCCTTTCCAACTTATTACTTACTATTTTGAAATGGAGGTCTTCACAGACATATGAATGTTATGTTGAAGATGGTTGTGGGTGCAGCTGGTTTCTCATCTACCTGGAACTTAATCGATCCATTAATTGCAGGGATTGGTCACAGAGTGAAGACACCTGCTCTCCCACCTGCGTTTCCATCAGATGGGAACATGCCCCTGGGTCTTTTCCAAAAGCCTGTGTATTCCAAATTTTGATGTCGGAAGGGTTTTATTTCAGGAGGATCAGTTGCTAAAAGAACGACCAAAACCATCAAGAAGAAAGTAAATATGTTCAAGCTTAAGTAGGAATACATACAGAAAATATAACAATTTCAAAATACATTTGTTTATTTTACGCATATTGAGGACAAAAACATTCAACTTGGAGTTGTACTTCATAACAGAATCATTTTTAGAACAGGTGTCACTTGTCAAAGATAAATGTCTCATTTGGTTATAAAACACCTTCTGTTTTCATAGCCGAAATGAGTTTGGTGCCTTAGAGCTACATTATTAATTATGCACTTGACTTGAATCTAGATAAGTGCAGGCTCTGACTTTGGGCTGTGACGGTCCTATGGTGACCTTTTTCCCTCTGAGAGAACAAGGGCCTACATACAGTATTCCCACATTGTGATGTGGAAACATCATTGTCCTGTCCACGCTTTTTAATTCATAAGAAGAATGAGCATATTGTTCCATGCACGTCACATGGAAATAACTTTTGGAGCAGCCTGACAGTTTAAAGCAACAGATTTGCATTGTTAGCACACTGCAAATGTTGCCAGTGTGCCAAGTTTCCTGTGTTTTTTTTTGTGGTTTTCTACAATATCAACATTGAAACAGCCCACGCTTATGCCTAATAGCTGATTATAGTGAGGGTATCCATAGTTGTGGTGGTAGGCATGTATCCATCATTTGTACATTTTTCAATTTGCACTAACAGATATAACAAGTCACACTATTTTGAACATAACCCACATCTTGACTTAACTAACTAACATGCACATAGTTGATTTGACCCATATTTTTGCATGACCTCTAAAGCGCTTGTGTTGCTGAACAATAGTGGGACGGAAAATAACATATCACACGTATGAATGTCTGACTGAGAATACTTTGTATGGAGTGACCCAGTTGACTACATAAGGTAGATTTAATTGGAAGGTGTGTTACATATAGAAACAGTCTGAGGAAAAAGACTTGTTTTGGGCTGAATACATTTTTCATATAGTTCTTGCTATATTTACATAATTGACATAATATGGAGACCACATAAACTCATAACTTGCAGTTTAAATATGAATTGGGATAGAGCTGCATTAAAGACATTGAAATGACATCACCTCATTCAGAGCAGACCACGTTAGAGCTGCTTTGGGGCAGTCCTCGGCCCCCTCACAAACAAGTTCTTTTCACTGTTTTGGTCTCTGCCCACTGCCCCAATAGCACTATATTCACTCGTTGACAACTTTTTCTGTCTGCGGTTTAGTGCGGGGTAGGTTGTGTACACATGGTTTGTTAGAGTTTAGTAGCTAGCAAGAACAAGGGAGAGTGGAATCTGTGGAACAGGACATCAAAACAATGAGCTGAAAGAGGCTAAAAGCTCTCAAAAAGTTTAATTGGATCTCTGTGATTACAAACGAAATTTACTTTTTTGACATTACAAACAGTATTTTAATATTTAACTTTTTGGGGTTTAAATGTATTGCTTACTGCAGCTTTTACGTTGTTCTGGTTTACCATGACAGCAGGTAGGCGGGAGAATCTGAGCATATAGAGAAACAATTATGAATAAAAACAAATTTGAATATACATAACAAAGAAACAAAAAAAATTACATGTCAAATGTAATTGGGATTTTGATTCATATTGGATTGAATCATCGGGGGAGCTCTGTATCCCCCAAAACACAGTAAGTAATTTGTGCTAAAGATTTTATCCTTATAATCCTTCGATTGTCATGAATAAACATGCCAGTTAATGTCAAAAACACATGTGTGTGCTCATTGCGCTAGATTCAGCTGTGTCTCCAAAATAAATATTGCCATTGAACTTTTTTTATTATAACCCAATAACGTTGAATTGTTTTAATGTAGATATTTAATAAATGTTTTAGAATAACGTCTATGAAGGGCAGGAAGGTCCACAGAGGGAAATAAACAGGACTTTCCCCGTAAAGACTGTTTTCTGAGTCAAACCAAATCTCTACATTCACTGGATTTCAATCTATTACATCGATAATATTAATAATAATATTTACAGCCAAACCATGATGTTTTTACTAAACCTAACCAAGTTGTTTAATATATTGACCATAAGTTACCTCATTAAGTTAACCACCTTAGTTAACCAAATGTTTAAATCTGCAACCATATTCCAGGAGGTAATTCATGAATCTGTTTAGTTTCATTCTTGATGTTGACAGTAAAAGGGTCCTCGGGGTTTATGTTTATGTTATATGACTACTACCTTACCACCAGGTAACCTTCTCCAGCTGGTGGCAATGGAGGATTTTCACGTCCAGTTGTCGCCTTACCCTTATTGCCTGAAATCTTTGTATTAATCATTTTTTCTAAAAAACGAAAGTTAAGTATTTTCAGTCAATGTTTATATGTAACATTGGCATTTGATAAGGCTCATGTCTAAGCATGGGCTAGTCAGTCTTTAATGTGTCCCGAATTGTCCGTTGGCGAGAAAAGAAAAACTTGAACCTGCATCTCAGTTTTCACAAGCTGTCTGCTACATTTAAAATGCTAATATAAGACTAAACTGATTAATAATTAAACAATTATGGTCATGAATCAATAACTTCTGCACATATTTTTCATTAGTAAATTGCACTGAGTAAACAAAGAAGCAGTATTACCAATTCAAATGCAGATGGGGACGGGAGGGGGGGTACAGGGCCGTGGTGGTGGAGGAGGGTGGGCATTCTAATCGTCCTAACTTTGATGAAAAATAAACATTCCAGTCACTCAAATAAAAAGGCCTATGATACAATTTTCTAAAGTAGATCATGTTGTTGCTTTAGATACAGTTAGTGGTTTGATTATTCAAGTAAACACAGTTGGAACATCTTTTAATGAAGTGTTCCGAGAGGAGAAGTTCACGATGTGTCTGGTGAGTGTAGTCAATGTACAGAACATTTGAACAGATTTGATGCTCATTTGAGTGTCTTTAAAGTTTAACTGAATTCTGTCTGTAGTTAGAGGAACTTGGATCTTCCATCTCAAATAGAGGATTTCCACAACTGTGTTTGTGATTTATCCGATGGCTGTTTTATTTTTGTCTGTTCTGTAACATCTGTAACACTTTCATGAAGCATATCTATACATATATATATATATATATATATATATATATATATATATATATATATATTATATATATATATATATATATATTATATATATATATATATATATATATTATATATATGCTTCATAAAACCAATGATCTCCTGATGGTTTTAATCTGTTGATGTCAGAGTGACACCTCAATGGATCATTCTTGATCCTTGTGGCTCATGGTGCACATGCAATTTAACGCCCAACCGCCCCCTCCCCTGCTCTTTCCCTAAAAAAGATGCCGGCGTGGTAATGGCAGCCGTTGTAAGGCCTGAGAAACAAGGATAAAAGCATAAACAAATCTGCGATAAGAAATATGACATAGCTATCAGCATGCAGAATAAGCCCAGCCTTGAGAGCTCAGGCTCCCAGATTAATGATAAATTACCAGGACCTGGGATTGTTTATAGCTCTCATTTTCCCTGCTGCACCTGCTCATATTCTCTTGGCCTAGAGCAGCCCCCTCTCTCTTTTTCTATTTTCTCTTTCCATTTCTCATACCCCCACACACACACATTTACTTTTTTTCTCTTGAGTAGGTGCTTATTTAAAATGGTCGTGTGTTTCAAACGCACACTGGGACAGTCCATGAAACCATAATCTGCGGGTGTATAACTGATGTTTGAGAGGAGAGGGGAGGAAGTGAAAAAGGAAAGAGGGGTAGAAAAAGAGAAGGAAAAAGCTGTAAATGAGCAACGGAGAGAAGCGTGAGCAGGGGAGAGATGATTTAGGGGGGGTAAAAAGTAAAAAGCCGGAATGAGATGGGAGCGGTGGGCCAAACGCAGCGGCCTTTTGGTGGCGGCTCTTGTAATAACACACCGCCCGGGATCAGCGCAATGCTTGATTTTAATATTAATTACAAATATCTCTCCCCACAACAAGGAATATAATTTGACAATCACTTTGGCCCCGAGTACTGTATTTAATGCAAAGTGGGGCTGAGGGCGCAAGCAGTCAATATGGGGAACTCGAGTCTGGACCCCCCTTCTGTTCCCCTCCCCTCCCCATTCCCTCACCTCATTACATGAAGTATGAATGTTAATTCTAGTGGGTTTATTAGTTAAGGAGGAAAAAAATGAGGAGGGTAGCATTTTTATTGTTTATTACAAGTGGTTCTCTGGTGTTACTTGCGTACGTTTTTTGGGGGGAGGGGGATACTGCTGTCAGGCCATGGGTGTCTGTGTGCGTGTCTGTGTACTGGGGTGGGGGGATAGGGGCAGTGGGTGGGTGGTTGGGTCAGGGGGGGTTCTCAAAGTGGCCTTTGTCTGAATCATAATTATATTCTTATTATGACTGAGCTTGCGGCCCACCCCCTCACACTGTACAAAGCAATTTCTAGCAGAGAGTGCTACGAGGGCAAAGTGTTTACATACCAAATTATAAGAATATACTGACAGCGTTTGGTTGTTAATAAGGCATAATCACTTTACCTAATTTAATCTGGTTGCTATGGTAAACAAATGACACTTGAGGCTGATGGCGGTGAAGGAGGAGGACGATGACGAGGAGAGGAAGAGGAGTGCCCAGTCGAATGAAGGGGAGAAAAATATCACGCAGACACACACACCCTTTCTTCTGACAAGCCACCTGCTGTCCTCTGTGCACCGTGCAGTGTTGGGAGAGTTGTGTGTGTGTGTTATAAGTATGAGCGGAGAGTGAGATTTACTTTACTTATATTTGTGTGTTGGTCAGACACAGCTGTCTGAGCATCGGTAACGCTGCTCTCCTCAGAAAGCAGAAAATTCAACTAGAATTGGGCTAATTGTACAGAATGATCAACGCCAGCGGCAACTAGAGTAAATTAAAAAAAAGACAAGAGTCAGACATAAGTGTGCAGCAGTACATGCACAAACTTCCTGTATACTGCAAATCATATGATAAAAGGCACTTTTAAAGCTTACAGCAGATACTGTGGTTGTTATTCATTCATCTTGATACTATTTTCCTATCTTATTCCCCTCCTTCCACCGTAATAGAGACTGAATTCAGTGTTAGAACGTGTCAGTAGAAGCATTATGAAACAACAAGTTATACATTTTTAAAACATGACAGCAGTGATTTTATCTTGAGGTTTTACAAGGAAGGGAATCATTACAACAGAACAGAAATTAATCAATAGGCTACAGAACAATCATTTTCAAATGTCTTGTATGTTTGACATATTTTGGCAATAAATGTTTCCTAATTCCTGATTTTGTTTTGTGACGGGTTTATATTGCTATAAATAAATAAATAAATATATATATATATATATAAATATACATATGGTTTAAACTCATGTATCAAGTAAAAAAAGACGAACACTTTCAATGTTGTATATTGTAATATGATCTTTTTATTGATTAAAATGTCTAGCTGGATCCCTGCTGCGGCATGTCAGTAAGGTGTTCATCAGTCCGACTTCCCACGTGATGAAAAAAAGGACTTAGAGGACCAGCTGACATGTTGACTAAAAAGAAAAAGAAGAGGGGAGTTTTTATTTGTCCCGGGCGATGACGTTACAGCAACAAGGGAATACAGCGATGATGATGTTGATGATGGCAGTGAGTGGGGAGGAAGATTTTGCTAACGACCACACGTTGCTACAGAAACACTCACTAATCAGCAGCCACACACACACTAACGTGCGCTTCTGTCACCTCTTGAACTTGCAAACAGCAGAACATGCCAGGCTGCTTATATCACACGAGACATTGATAAATACAAAAATTCATCTCCATGAAGAATGATTGTCTATCTGGATGCATGTTCACTGCTGTTCCAAGGTGGTCTGCTTGTGCATTCACATTTTAACACACTGCTGTGGTGCTGATTAAAACTGAAAATCTAAAGAAACATCTCCACTTCTGCACTCTAATCCAGCAAATAAGAGCAACTGAAGAGAAACGGAATGATTGGTTGACAATGGATTTTACTTGCAAACCCCTTTCAGAGAAGAAAATCCTCACCTGTCGTTCCTTAGTCCTTCTTGCAAACGTACAAATGATTGTATCGAGAAAAAAAATCCCGCAGGAGGCAACAAAGTAAGTTTGTATTTCATATTATCAGACCAAAGTTTCAGTGTTTTGCGAAAAGTCATTCATATCTTATATGGTTTAAATGCCCCTAATAGCACAAAGTAGGAGTTGCCCTTGTGAATATGAGCAGGTTGATGCATGCAATATATAATGTGGAAGTATCAAACCTTCAATCGATGGAGAAATATATAAATTTGTATTGTCTTTGAACAGACTGCTTACACTTGTCAAACAGGCTGTTTTTACTTCTAGATTGTGATGTCACAACTATCCAGTTGCCATTGAACTCATTGAAGCTGACATGCCGCGGTGAGTTCAGTAACGAGTGCAGCATCAATGCATGGTGGGATTATAAGTTTACTAGCCAGTTAGCTTGATAACTAAGGGGTCACTCTTCTGTTAATGATGATGTTACACCTCAGAGTTTATGCAATGATCAAACTACAATGCTTAAAATAAAAGGTTTATTGTAAAAATGAGCCAAATTAACCATCCTTTTACAATTAGTTATTTTGAGTATTTGTGTATGTTTGGGTGGACATTGTGAGAATAAATACATACATCTTTAACTTTAAAGCATGTAATGTGTTTTAGCAGAACCCCAAATGCAAGTATGGAACTGAAAATGAGCCTGATGCCTCGTTAGGAAATAAAGCTGTCTGTATATTGACATAAGAAATCTGTATCTATTGGACGGGAAGGACCCAGAGAGACTGAGGGGACGCTTATCCTCGTGGCTCCAGTAATGGTTTTTCTTATTCTCTCCATCTTCTCTTATAGATGCATATCAATACTTATCGTGGCGTCTGCACAGGGCCTGCTACATCCAATATCGCCCGGACATTTTACATAATTATTATTTTCAGGAGTCATTGAGGTCTCTCGGAAGGGAATGTAAGTGACAGGCGTTTTAAAATGGTTTTTAAATCATGCGGGATAACCAGGGTCTTTCAGAAATAATTGTGTCAAACTGCTTTTCACCTTTTTTGCTAATCAATATGCACCCTCATTCACGGGCAGACGACCATCCATCAAAACGCGGCGCTGCTCTTTAATATACATGCTTGCATTTTAATGGGCTACTTTAACAACAATACGGGGGATAACAATGTGCTTCCGTGTAAATTGATGATACAGCGTCTTTCACGTATAAGGCCAGTGCGCCTATAGGAAATGCACAAATATACAGACCATGAGGTGAGAGCGCACAAACACACAGACAGTTTGTTAAGTGGTGGCCTAAGTCGATGTAATCGCATTCACTTTGTTACACGGCTCGTAAATGATTCAAAACTAGATTTCATGCATGCTTTCATACTAATTCACCCGCTAACATTTTTCATTTGGGCCGTAAAAACTCGGAGAACAATTGAGACTTACCCCATTCCCCAATTAGGCTCTCAAACAGGACCAGGAGAAGGGGGAGGGATCTATTCATTTTCTTTTGATTAAAATTATCGCCACTTGCGAGGAGCTTTGGGGTTTATATATTAAATAATGCATAATTTCATAATTATATAGAATATATAGATTTTTTTTAAATAGGATAGTGGGCAAAATGGTGACTTTAATTAGATGTGTGTAAGATGTCTCAGGGGTATGATAAAACAATGTTAAATATCTTGCATTGACTGTAAAATATGTTCCAACAGATAATGAAACACAAATAGGGTCTTGGGTTGCCTCGGCTCCTATTTGTCGAAACATTCCCGTGTGCATTTTTTTTCTACTCCTGAAATTTCATAATTATATTGAAGATGTGATCAGGGGATAAGGCAGCTAGGTGCTAAATACGCCCCCGCCCCTCCACACAGACACACACCTATTCAGAGGCATACGATATCAACCAGCAAATCACCGGAGAGAGTCGTAGAGTTGGGAAGCGAGTGCGTGGATGAGGAAGCTGTGTTTGCTCTGGTAGCGCATGTGTGCTAATAAACGGGACGAGCTCACGTAACATCCACATAAGGATGGGCTAAGGCCAAAGATTAGCAAAGAGCTAAAGAGCACTCGGCGGAGCGAGGTGGGGGGGTTAGAGACGCTTTTCACAATTAAAGCAGAATTAAAGATACACTATAACAGCAACACTTTGCCAAACAAACAACGCCTGCAGCCTCTTTCAAAATTACAGTGGGCTAATTTAAAATGAAGGACAAACAGTCGTTGTGTGTGTGTGTGTGCGCGCGCCTTCAGAACCTTCCTCCTATTATGATTACAGGCGCGCAGACCCAATCGCGTCAGTCTATATATAAAGTATGTAAATGTCGTCTAGCTGCGACAGTCACAAGCGTCAATAGAAGTTGACAGCTGAATTATAACCGCAGCCGAATCCATCAGTCTTTTGTTTTAACCGGAGAATGGAGCGTTCTTAAAACTCAACAAAGGACCTTTTAATCAAATTCTCAAGGTTGTTGGCTTTAGCATTGTATTAGTTTAATAGTTTCTGCTGCACCATTGACGTTAATGACACATTCCTATGTAAATATAATGTGGCTCCCAGAAGCCATCAAAACATTTTAAGGTCCAATGAATACAGTTGCATTTTTTTCCTCCCTCACCCCCCTCCCTCTGTCTCTCCTACCTCCTCTTCTACCCCCTTCATACAGAAATGTCTTTTTATTTAGCAATCTCCGCACAGTGCACGGTGATACAATAAAACGGAGGGGAGATTGATGAATGGAGACTTTAAGGTAGTGATGCGCAGCACTGATACAAATAACTGTGGAGAGACAGAGGGAAGAGAAGACTGTGCTAAACCAGCATACGCACGTGCACAGACACACACACACACACGCACAATTTTAAAGATTTCACCCGGTGAACCGCAAGTGTTCCCACAGCTGTGGCCGTGCGCGTACACACGGACACGTTTACGCATGCACGTCCAACTCTGAATCACATGTATGGTTTAGAGGCCTTTGGCACAAATTCATCACCCGCGATTGAAAGATAATAAAACTGCGCATTTTCTCACCATTCAGGGGCTGATGAAAGCATTTAGAGTAATATAGCAGAATACATTAAAAGCTCTATCGTATTTTGAGAAGCCTCGTAAAATGTTCCGGTCTAAAGGGGGAAAGAAATGATGTGTGGAGACATCTTGGCCCACATCTTAAGCGTGGGTGATAGGATGCCTTTTGTGTGTGTGAATTGCTTAATCAAGTCTTTAGGGGATATACTGTGTTTAAGTGGTTGTTGGTAATTTAAAAGGGGGAGGAAAAAATTGGATTCTTTCGAGCTGGCATTGATATCACACCACATCTGAAAATACGCTTGCATACACAAATCTGAGTTAAGAAGAGAGCGAGAGAGAGATAAATGGAGATTTTTTTCCAATCCTAGATGTGTACATATAAGCTAAATTTTAGCATTCAAATCACCACTTTGTGTTGTTTTTTCTGGATCTGGATGTGTTCTTCCTCATTCGTTGTTCAACAGACTGGAATTCACATCTAAGAATCACTTTTAATACATTGACAAGAGTTCACTCACTTTAAGGAGAGCTACCCTAAATAGATTTACTGATTCATTAAATTCATATCATTTGTATGAAGCTACACCAATTATTATATATGCATTAAGCAGAGTAAACGACATGAAATATACATCACCATGAAACTTCCTCAGTTGATTACTAACATTAATATTATCTTATGAGGTTTTCTGAGATTCTGATGTATACATCAGGCTATGAACTATATGTGAACTAACCTCTCTGTATAGCTTTCAGGATACAGATAACCAGGAATATAACCACAAAATGTCATGTATGTAAGTGCTATTGGTGGAAATTTCTGGCTCAGGCTCTGAGATAACAACCTTCAAAGATATTTATTGTAAAATCCCTTTTTTAAACCACTGCAGGTGAGTACCGAAAGAAATAACAGACACAAAATTAAATTACATAGTAGTACAATAAAACAACTGTGAATTGTGGATGGTCTTTTACTACTAGACTGAAAGAAACATGTAAAACTGGCTACTCTGTCTCCCCTTCATTTACAAATATATTTCATGCATTTAAAAAAAAAAAACTCTCTACCAGCTAAATCACTCCTGTGATATAATTTTTTTATTTCTTCAAAACTTACTTATTGTAACATTATACATTCATTTACAAACCACATCTAAACTGTTTAAAAGGGAGATTAACGTTTTTTAAAAGTAACTATCACATCTGATAAACCTTTAACTTGTCGACTTTCCACATGTGAACTTACCATGAGGAAGAGTGATGATAATCATCATCATCATCATTATCACTTTGTTCTATTGTCTAGTTCAACATTGTACATATAAGACGCTTTTATACGCTGAGCAGACTATCACCAACATTTTGCCCATAATACGTTCATAAAGACCTTACGGTGCTCTATAGCATGTGAGCACCACTCATAAAAAAGTGCTACTAAATAAAAGAGTGCATTTGAGCATTTCCTTCACGCAAACACACGCTTACACACAAACACACATTTGCACAGATTTCTCCTGCATCGTCTTCCTGTGAGCTATGGTGTTTAATGTTTGCTTTTCTTAGTCAAGGAGAACAATCTCATTTACGGAGGGGGAAACAAATTAGAAGAAAAAAAAAGATGTTGCTGTGACAATACCTCAAATTCGATCCTGCTTACCCCCCATGTCCCCCTCCCTCCTTCTGCTGCTTCCTCTTTAATTTACAATGCAAAAATAAACAGTGAGGGCTCGATTTAGTGTGGTTTTTAGCTGTGGCACCTAATCCTCCACCCCACATTCCGTCAAGATACCTGGAGGTTGTAGATTTTCCCTCAGTTGTCTGTGGGGGGGGGGGGGGGGTTGTTCCCCCAAGTGCGAGATAGGTTGGCCCCAAGGGAGCCAGAAAAACACATATCGTACCCGTAATCACATACACACACAGATTCTTATAAAGGCGTCCCGACTGAGTGCAAACACAAACAACACTGCCACACACACCACCGTGGAGAAACTGGCAGACAAAAGAAGAGTTTGTTCGATAAGGATCTCCACGTTGCAAAAAGAACCCCTAGATGCTAAAGAGAGAAGGAGGGTGACGGACGTGTGTCTTTAACCCCATGCTCGCTATCAGTCAGTCCGCCAGGGCGTTCAGCTGTGGCTCTTTTCCAGTTGCACCGTATTAACTGCTTTGTAGAGGACGAGACAGCGGTGGTGTCACTTCAAAGTGTGAGCATCACCCACTCAGGAGGCGCTGCGTGTGATCACCACGGAGGAACCGTCCCCCTCTCCGCCTCTCCGCGTACCTGAGCGCTACCCAGTGGGAGGCCCGCCTAACACAATGAGGAGGTCTTCGGGACCACCCCCTCCAGACGGACAGAGAGGAAGAGCAAGGCAAAGACGGAGCGAAAGTTATAGATAATCTTTTTACCCGCCGTTGAGTAAACACACTGTGTTTGTTGAGTCTGTTGCCGCGGCCGAGCCAAGCGGCGAGTGACGGATGCAGCAGTGCTAGCTAGCTGATTTAAAGCCCTATCTTTTTCAAAGTAGAGTGGGGGATTTTCACTCTGACATTTAAAGAACAAACACAATGCTCAGTTGGGTGGCATATTTGCCCATTGTTCCATTTTAAAGATAAAACTTCAGTCCATGTGGAAGTGCAAATCTTTTCTGGTATGGCCGTTCTATCGAAGTGCTTTTCTTTCTGTTCGGGGCGGCTCAGCGGCTGCCATTTACATGCACATGCATTAGCTCCTCGTGGCTGTATACACGAGTGCGTGTATGTGCTAGTGCATGCCCATGTGTGTTCCCTCGCATATAAACCCTCATTCGGATGGACTGCGGTCCAACTTTGGCGGTGGCCCATGGCCACATGGAGTGGTCTGATAGAGCACTGGAGTCTGTGCGAGTCACACACGCTGCTGTCGTACGGCGGGGCCTCTCTTATCGGAGTCGCCAGCACGGTAAGCTAGGATTAGCATCTAGATCTGTGAAGACTGGATGGACGTCATCATGGGGGTGGGAGGGGGACAATGGTGACAGAAGAGAGAGCAGGGCGCGGGATGAGGAGATGGAGATAGAGTGAGCGTGCGGAAGATAGACAACAGATAGACGGGCGGCGTACTCACCACTAGAGCAACGTTTCAGCGTGAGCAGCAGAGTGCTTCTACTTCCTGCTCTTTTGAGCCATGGCCTTACTTTTTTGTGTGTCACCCCCCCCCATCCCCTCCATGGACATGGATGTGCAACAGCAGCGGCGTGACTTTTGGTGGTCTGACATGGTGCGCACACTTCAAAAACGGCAGAAACATCACACTCACGGAGTAGCCTAAGTGGGCCCTGTTTTTGAAGTCTTTCTTTGAAATACGCGAGGCAATCCCTTGGCCCAGGGATCATATTCTATTTACGTTCCCTTTGCCAGCGACACAGGCGACGCCAGCCAAATTCACAAAAGAAGATCCACATTGGAAAATCCGGCTAATCCCTGATTGAAAGTTCATGTGTTGGCTTCGATGGATAAGCTCTGGCAGATTTTCCCAGGAAAGGGGAGTAAAGGAAAAGAAGATGAAAAAAAGGCAACAAAAGTGGGATCTTTTTTGGTTATAAAGTGGACTCAGTGTCAGTGGCAAGCAAGCAATGCTCATGTCCGCTTGTCAAGAGCTGCCTTTCATGCTTGAGGCCACGGTGGGTTCTCTCTTCTCGGCCGGAAGGGACAAGGTTGTGTTCCCATCTTCAGAGGTCGGGGTGAGCTGGTTGTTCCAATGGTCCACTCAAGACGAGACGCTACCTTAGTTTATTTAATGTCTCTTTTTTTTAATCTTCATCCACTCCTTCTCTCATGTTCACAGTCTGTCTCTCCCTCCATCCTTCTTCCCTTCTTCCCTGGCTGCATTTCCCTTCTCTTTCTTCCCCTCTCTCTATTCCAGGGGTGGTGGCTATGGCTAGAGAGCCTGCACAGATGGCAAGCCAGCTTGCCTTCAGGGGAAGGGCTCCACAGCTTAAACTTCCTCCATTCCCCCCCTCTTTTTTTCTTCTTCTTCTTCTTCTTCAGCACAAAACTTTTGGCCCACAACTTTTTCCCGCCTAGCGGGCCTTTATCTCACCGAGCATGATGTGTGGAGGGAGGGGGGGTCGACGAGCACATGCCGCCCACGGATTCTTCCGGGGCCGTCGGTATCAGTGTAAACCCAATACAGAGGCCGGCAAAGTGGTCTGGTCAATGGACTCTACCGATTTCAAACCTAAATCTCATCATTCGGCAGAAGGCTGCATCTATCCTAATCAGAGTTGCCTCGATTGATGAATATCATAGGGCTTTCCCGCTCACCCTCACTTATTCAGTGATTTTATGCCGCCTAACGTGTACACCCTTCACTTAATCAGAAAATTCGAAGAATTAACAAGCACACAAGTCAGAGTTTCCTATTTTGTGTTAACACAAATCTCTAGATCAATGTCATGCCCGGGATGACCCCGCCATCTCTCCACACATATCATTTCATACTCAAGTCGATTTGAACAATGTCCCGCTAATGGCTTGCTATACTTAAAAGCTGTCACCACCATAAGTGGTCTTGTTAGTGGGTGCCCCTTTCCTCTTCATGAAGGCAGTCTAACAACTTAACCTGTGTCAAGTGATCACCTGATAGCCGGCGCTGGGTTTTACGCCTCCCCCCATTTAGCGCGAAGGAACTTGCAACAGTATTTTGATTTCATCAATAGCTTAGATACTGCAAGACTCTACCAGCTGTTTGTTAACAGACACAAAAAGATGCTTTAACAAGATAGTTTGGATGCTTTTAAGTGGAGTTGTATTTTGTACTTATCCACAGTCAGTGTATTCTATAGAAGCACAGGAGCAAAAACTTCCTGCTGTAAACGTGGGGCATTATGTGTTAGCACACCTAAAGAAAACCAACTACAGTTTTTACACTTTTCTGACGCTCCATGGAAAGCAAAGTTATTTAGTCAGCTTCACATTTGAACTGTACAACTATTCATTTAATCAAATGGCATACTTTATTTATAGGTCATATTGAATGCTAATTCATATATACATCTTTGTTTGTTAACAAATGAACACAAAAAAGATGGGGTGTCACATTTCTAAAACCAATATTAAAGACTAGCCTAGCTGACTTGATGAACACCATGTTGAAACATTTGTTGAAGAGATGGCTCACTAACATTTTGCACAGCCATGCACATATCTTTGGTCTGTTTTGCTCAGGTTGTACATCATTTGGTGGAAATAGCCCTCAAAAGTTTAGTTATAGACACACCTACTCTAAAGCCATGACTGGTTATTTTCACTGAGGTGTTATTTCTGCTCTATAGTTGGCAATATGAAGGTTTTCCATTTCGTATGTTGTAGAGCTGTTTTGATCAATACAGTAGCTGTGTATCAAATGGATTTTTAGGGCTATTATCCTTGGTTTTTTTTGTGAGAATAAAGCCCCAGAAAAAAACGCGTAAGGAGATTTGATTTCAACCATCCTGTTTTTGCAGGAGAACATCTTAAGCCTAATAATATTAATAATAATACTTTTTTTTCAGCAGTTTTCATTAATCCAACTCTAGTAGTGTTGTCATTGTGCCGCAGATGAGGTTTTGTGCGAGAATTAACATTCACCTTGACCTGTGACTCGCACTCTCGATTACGCATATAATTGTAATTATATGGAGAGATTATAACGTTTTTAAATATGATTGCTGCATTTAATACACTTTAAAAGTTGTACGTGCCGGTAGACTGGCTGTTTTTTTTTTTTTAACAACGTTCCTAATTAAAGCTTAGAGAGGATTTGCCATCAGTGCGCTTCAAGCTCCTAATTCTCATTTTCAAAAAACATCTGTGAAATAGTCTATATTTAACGCGCATGATGGCTATTTTATTGTCACTCCTTGTCTCACGGACATCTCAATGTGCATGGTTATATGTACGGCAAGCACGGACAAGGCACCTCCGACGCCCTTTTTGTAAAACGCCGATGAGAGCTGAGAGGTGGCATGAAAAGATGGAGAGGAGATAAACTAAGACACGGCGCAGGCGAGAGGAGGAAGAAAGGGATGAAAGAGCGTTGAAAAAATGATTCTGGACTTTGTCGGAGAAATCAATTGAAAAACACATAGACACGGGCGGAAAATTGGGTGAAAAGGCCCGAGTGTCCTCCCCTTCTTAACGAGGAGCGCTGAAGCATGGGGGTAAATAAAATAGACGTCTCTGTCTCTCTCTTCCAATCTTTCCAAACGTGGTCTCTCCTCACACACTCCTCCAGCTGCTCCCTACCCTCGCCATTATCAGTGTCTGTCTGTTTCATCCGTCCTTTCTATACCTCTCTCAATCCATTTCTTCATGTTAATAACAGCTGACAGAAGGAGGGAGGGGGGAAGGTAACGACTCCGACCCTCTGCGTGTGCTCAAGTTCTGCATGTGTGTGGAGGGGTATAATGTAATCCGAGAGGCCTATCCTCTGTTCCCTGGTTTGGACGAGGGGCGACCGGAGGTTGCGGCAGGCGTATTCCCATACTTTGTGTAGAACAATGCAAGCACGCAGGCAGTTGGAGCTTGGAGGTATTCTGCAGGTGCCGCGGAGGAGGACCCTTCTGTAGCAGTGTGTCTTGGACCCGATCTCCACAAAGCTGCCTTCTCCGGTTGCCAGATGGACCCATGCTTTTCCCCACACTCTTGCTCTCACAGCTAAGACCTAGGCTTTTCTTCCTCCTTTTTCTTTCCCCCCTCCCTACAAAAGAAAAGCGCTTTGGCTGAAAGAAAACCACAGCTGAATTTTATGGTGCCGCTTTATTTTGCCAAGCTGATTTTACAATTGAAAGGGACAGAGTGCATGGAAATGCGGTTTTCTTTTCTTGGGCCGCCTTTTCTCTACGCCTTTTAAGATTCAAGTAAGGACTGACAAATACGTTCCCGACAATAATATCTCCTCTCCCAGTGTGAAATCACGATAATATCCGGAGTTGCAGAGCTTGCCACGTGTTTGGAAGTGCACCCGGAGCAGATCTTCTGGGCTGTAATTCCTACAAGACCTCAATAGGGTGAAGCCGCCCAACGTGATCGTAGCGTAAAGGCACCACACGCTGTAGTGTGTCGGGTGTTTTTGCCGCTGAGGTGTGTGCCCATTAATTCGCAGCAGCACAGACACAGATTTTGGTTCACATGACCACAAAACACCCAATTCATTTGGAAAGCACCTTCCAACTCTTACCTTAAATAAGTGAGCAAAGTGCAACGCGACTTAAATTGTACGACCCCGATACAGCTACACTTCGTGCCGAGCACAGGGAGCGCTCGCTGACTCCGGGGACAGAATTAACATCCAATTTCCCACTTCTCATTACAATTCAATAAAAGCCAATCTGCCTTTTACCTTTAGAGCACTGTTTTGGGTGGATGCTTTCAGGGGGCCCCACTCCACCACTGAGCCCAATTAAGAACATTTAAACATATTAAAATCTCCCATGCTCTTCACTGTCCTGATTACTGCTTAAACATAATCTGCTTTTATATCCTCTCTCTCTGCCTCTTTCACTCATTTTTCCTGAAGAGTTAAATCCATCAGTGATGATTTTTTTTCTCCCCTTTAGAGGGGATTCAGGGTCGGGCAAGTAAGTATCTCTTCGCTTTCATGCAGAGATATCGAATTACCAAATGGAGAGTGAAGTTTCTGACACACATTTGGGCTTTTCTTTACCGATCATCCACTTACTGCACAAATACACACTTGCACGTTAGTTAACATGTCCCCTCCCACCCTCAGCCTCTCCTGTAATTTCTCCTTGTTATCAGCCTTGATGAGGATGTATAGTGTGTTCAGAAGGAGTCCATTAATGAGTATTGACAAGTAGAAATGGTTCTGCCAGAACAGGTCCTGCGATTGCTCAGTTGTTCCGTGCCATCCATCACAGCAAATCCACTTTGCTGGCCCCAATCACCATCGTGCCAACCAATTGGTCACAGGTTCACATCCAAATGTGGAGTCAAAGTGTGGCCTCATACAAATGAATTTTAACCTGTTGTTGTCAAAATAGTGACATTAACTTTTAAAGCGCTTGTGGATTCAGTGCCTGAAAGCTTCATTGACAAGTATTTTATTCAACTTTCTCTTGGTTAATGGTAGTCTTACTACTGTTCTTTTTCTAGTTCAATAGTTTACATCTTCATATTTTAGGCACGGCCAATTAAGTCAGTGGCACAACATTTATTTACCATGCATCCATGTGAAAAACAAGCTTGGTGACAATAGTAATAGTGAGACGTAGTATACAGAAAACAAATGACCATTGTTCTGAAGGCCCACTGCTCCAAAAATGTGTGCTCTTCCTGCAACAGACAGGAACACTATGCATAATTATGGAATCAGATCTTCCTGGTTGCCGTATTATTTTTGCATGTAAGGGTTGACCACCTACACTATAAAATGTGATTTTACGTGTTAGTTATTTAAGTATTATTCTATGTCAGTATGATAAGAGATTGTTGAAGTTGTCGTGATAACCCCAAATTACTAGTTATCAACTTCTCAATGACAAAACAAATGTCAACCTGAAAATTCACATTTAACTGAATTAGTAATGTAAATCAACTTGACTAAGGAGGTAGTCATCACATTTTTACGACTGTTTTCAGAGTGCATCATGGGGCATTGGCGGGCGACGTTGACTTTCTTCCCCTCTTGTACATAGTTTGGTTGGACCAGGCTTGGCTAGCGTCAAAGGCTGAGCTGAGGGAAGTGTTTGTAGCCTATATAATACATATTAAGTTAAATTACGTTATTGCCTGTGTCCGTCATGCCACGTTAGCGGCTGGTTGAATTCATATTCAAATACTGGCCTTCTGTGCTTCTCGGCTGGTCTAACATAGCTAATGCTAAACCGTAACGCACAAACCGTAATAATGGTTAATAACTTAGCTAACTTAAACCGCGGTATTCAAATACTGGCCTCCTGTGCTTCTCGGCTGGTCCGAGATACAAGCTTGTTAGCTAACAGGCTAACCCACGTACTGTAATGTTGGTTAATTAACTTAGCTAACTTAACTTGACCATGACCAAGATGGCGCCGACAATGGCTACCACGGTGCTTCGGTGCGCTTCGTTTTTTGTTGTTTTGTTGTTTTTTCATTTTTTCTTGTTGCGATTCCCGGAGCTCTTTCACCAGAGATGAGCTCTTGAACATCCGAGGAACAATTCTAGCGGAGTTACTTCCAACTTTCCTGCTATCTTCCGTGGAATTACTGGACATTCTAGTCAAAGGTGCGCTCACCTTTCGTCACGCGGTGAGACGCCGTAGGAGAGGAAAACGGGCCGGCTCGTTGGTGAGACTCCGCAAGCGTGGTTCTCGCACACCGCTGCCAGGCATCTTACTCTCCAACGTGCGCTCACTGTGCAACAAACTGGACGAAATTCAGCTGCATGGTGAGGAGAGACAGAGACTTTTCTACATTCTCCGTTTTGTGCTTCACGGAGACGTGGCTCTGCGGATCGATACCGGACTCCACGCTCTGAGCAGCTGGCGGGCTTCCTGGTGCAACAACATAACGGTGATCCTAAAACACCTGTTCTCCTGATCTGGATACTTTCTTCATCAACTGCAAACCATTTTATTCCCCCCGTGAGTTCGCTTCAATTATCCTGGTCGGTGTTTACATGCCGCTGGCGGGCAACGTGCACGATAGCGGACACTCGCTGACCAGATACGGTGTGTGGAGCGGACCAACCCGGACTTCTTAGTTATTGTCCTTGGGGACTTTAACAAAGGAAACTTTAACCCATGAACTTCCTAAGTACAGACAGTTTATTAAATGCCCCACCAGAGAGGAGAACACGCCGGATCACTGTTACACCACAGTAAGCCGGGCTTATCACGCCGTCCCTCGTGTTGCACTGGGATACTCTGACCACGTCATGGTCCATCTGATTCCTGCATACAGGCAGAAACTAAAGCTCTGCAAACCTGTGGTGAGGGAATTCAAGAACTGGACCAGTGAGGCGCTGGAGGATATTCGGGCGTGCTTTGACTGCACAGGGATGGTTTTAGGACTGCTACTGACAGTCTGGATGAGTTCACAGAAGCTGTAACTTCCTACATCGGCTTCTGTGAGGACAGCTGTGTACCATCATGCACCAGGGTGAGTTTCAACAACGACAAACCCTGGTTCACAGCGGAACTCAGAACACTACGTGTGCAGAAGGATCAGGCATTTAGGAGTGGGGAAAAAGACAGGTATACCCTCTCTATTCTGGAGAGAGATGTTAACCAGCTCTTTAAAAGCCAAAACCCCCGTAAGGCAGCCGGCCTGGACTCCGTCTCCCCTCACACCCTGAAGCATTGTGCTGACCAGCTTTCGCCGGTGTTCACTGACATCTTCAACACCTCCGTGGAGACATGCCACGTACCAGCCTGCTTTAAGGCCTCCACAATCATCCCTGTTCCCAAGAAGCCCAGGATCACAAGGCTCAATGACTACAGGCCCGTCGGCCTGACCTCTGTAGTCAAGAAGTCTTTTGAACGGTTAGTCCTGTCCCACCTGAAGACCCTCACTGACCCCCTCCAGGACCCCCTGCAGGTCGCCTACAGAGCCAACAGGTCTGTGGACGATGCTGTCAACATGGCCCTCCACTACATCCTCCAGCATCTGGACTCCCCGGGAACCGACGCCAGGATCCTGTTTGTGGACTTCAGCTCTGCCTTCAACACAATCATCCCGTCTCTGCTGCAGGACAAACTCTCTCAGCTACACATGCCCGACTCCACCTGCAAGTGGATCACAGACTTCCTGTCTGACAGGAAACAGCATGTTAAGCTGGGGAAACATGTCTCAGCCTCTCGGACCATCAGCACCAGTTTCCCCCAAGGCTGCGTTCTTTCCCCTCTGCTCTTCTTCCTGTACACCAACAGCTGCACCTCAAGTCACCAGCACTGCATGAAAAGTGGGATTTTTGTCAGTATGCGGCACTGTAGATTGTCGTGGAATTTCAGGTTTACGGCTGTTCACGGCAATTTGCGGGCAACACCGAAAACTGCCGTAAATTGTCAGAAATTTGTCGTGGGCCTCCCTTGGCAGTTGTCCCCCCATGACCCCCCTCCTCCTAATTCTAGGGGAGGCTTTGACATGTAAATGGAAATGCTGTGAGCTATACAAATGCAAATCAGGGTTGCAGAGGGAGTTTTAGTCCAGGTGACATTTTTTTAAAAGGTAAGAAAATCTCTGGTACAAATAAATCAGGCTCAGTATCCTAATTATAGACTCTTACATTTTAGCTTGAATTGTTTTATTTAATTCAAATGTGCTAGATTACTGTGTACGCCATTAGCAATGGCAAATGTTATGTAAAAAAGATACACAAAATAACTTCTTTAAAAAATGAGTTTTAATCAAGGTAAAATGAGCATTCCATGCAAACAACATTTGAATCAGAATGAGGGGTCTGCAGAGATCATAGTCTCCTAGAGCTCAAATACAGTGCATAGTGGCAGGACTACAGTGACCTTTTCTTTGGTCTTACTTAAATGCACAGAGGATGTATTAACAACACATCTTCTAGCAATGCGCTCAACTGGCAGAAATGATGCTGGGTATGACGTATCTGTTCCCTGCAAGCCCCAAACTTCTATTGGCTTTCCATAAAAATCACTGCATGAAAAGTGAGATTTTCGTCCCCGTAAACGCCCGGAAATCTCCCTAATTTCCGACAATTTCCGACAATTTGCAACCCGCGCACGTCGCGTTTGTCTGTGCCACAAATTGTCGGAAACGAACCATGACGTAGGTGGAGAGCTGGCGGAGGTGCGAATGGCCCGAATTAGCATATGAATGCAGCGAAACCGCGGGTGGCCGAGCCGAGCCGGCTTGAATATCCTTACTCCTTATTGGATGAAACCACAACTTACTAACAAATAAAATCACTCGTGATTGGCAGCAAAACCCCACCTGGGCAGACCAGGCTTGAGTTTCCTTGTTCATGATTGGATGAAACCACAACTTTCAATCACTCGTGATTGGTTGGCAGATCTGTCGCTATTGGTCACCCTCCTCATTTTATTTATATATTCATATTATGCTGTATATTAATTTCATGGTTATCCTATGTAGGCTACTACACTATTATTTGGATACCAACCAGGACATCAATGAATTTATAGAGAAAATGAACATATGACACACACAAGAAAGAGCTTTATTAACAACACACAAACAACAACTACATACAAAGTGAGGATCTGCCCACACTTGGGTAAAGGCGGTTTAAAAACTACAGCTCAGTAAACTGTCCGTTTGCCTCCTCTGGGTTGTAGACCGTCACTGGCGCCGTGTTTTCCGAGGCAGGTCTGTTGTGCAGGCGGCTCGTGTGCGTGTGGCGACCGTACAATCCACCCCGAGACCCCGCCAACAACGCCGTCTTCTCCGTCCGACGTGAGCTCCACGGTGGCGGAGTTCCAGCTGGAGTACTGTGCGATGCGTACGGACACAACACATCGATCAATGCACCTGAAAAAAGTCAGCAAATAAACTCTGACCCGCTTTCTTCTCGCTCGACTCCGCGCTGAACTCCGCAATGAGTGTTCCGGCTGGAAAACCTGAAGCTCCTGCGTCCCGTCTCAAAATACGTCTCACAGGGAGCTGGAAAACAATTAAATGAGTGTGATATGAATACAAAAAAAATCAAACGCAAGTCACAGTAACATTTAACAAGGAAGGACAAACAGTAAACGGCGTTATTTACACACAATGACGTCTTTATCTAAATCGAAATCTGGACTTTTCCCGGAGCAAATACGAGGTCACCGCCTCATTATGAGGCGAGATTAGTCTGTGAAAAGAAAATGTACAGTTATGATCGGTAGCCATCCTATGGTATCTATACGTATATATTCCCTTATACCGCAGAATGAAAGCATCTTTAAATCTTACCCTTGCTCCGGTTCGTAGCGTCTGTAATTCCTCTCGGAGTTGTGAAGACGGTGCACCGCTTCCTGTAAACGACACGGCAAAGAAAATACACTTTAATAAAGCTGTTTCTGCTCACTTGTAAGGCTACTAGGCCACTCTTAGCTTAGCTTGAGGCTACGCTACTTTTAGCTTAGCTTGCAGTCATCGAACGTATTCTTACCGCTTTCTTGGGATTGTGCGCCCGTCTCCTCTTCTTTGAGTCGGTTCCTCTCCTCCATGGACAGAAACCCGCAGAGTCCCGAACGCTCCAGTGGAGCGAACCGCTCGTTGATATCGGCAGTTTGTTGTTGGAGTTGACGAGACGATCCACTGAGAGCATTCAGCAGCTTCTTCTCGTCTGTCTGCGGACTGGCCGAAAGTTGGTGACCGCGGAGAGGAGTTGAAGGCGAGTTGAATGCGAGACGTCGTCCAGCCATTATCCACGAACCAGCAAAAAACAAACAAAGGAACTGGAGATACAGTTCTTCTGTATATAGTAACACACACGTGTCTGTTTGTATGCTCGTCTTGCATGTACTGCTGTATCAGTCATGCCTATGACCTCACACGTGATTGGACGAGGAGTCTAAGGGTCCTCCAATCACATACAAGGTTATTGTTATACGGAAGGACCAGTATTTTAGGAAGACAAATGGTTGGGACTTTGTCGTGCAATGAAACAGCTGATATGCTTTATTTAAAGCAGTGTTTTGGTGTCAGCAGAACGACTTTCCTTAGAAAACTGTACAGTGGTGCCTCTTTCTCCATTCCACCAGACACTCTTGAGTCTGACAGACATGCAATGTTGACAATGTATCATCAGATGTACTCTTGTGTCACTGAGGTTGAATGTTTTGCCATGACATGTAAACGGGTAACATATATGAATGTAACTTACTCAATCGATAGATGCAGAGCAGAAAGGTCAGCATATGTTCATGCTAAGTGGTGTGGAAACACTAACAGTTTTGAGGAACCCGTCCTTGACCCTCTAGCAGAACTACGACCAGCCATTATAAAGCAGTTTATAGTTGTTAATGTTGTGTCAAAGGGTACGGCATTTAAACATGTTCTTGCACAAGTTTCCTGGCTTCATCTCCACCCGGACAGACATTTTTATGGAAAGCCAATAGAAGTTTGGGGCTTGCAAACGTCATACAGCATCATTTCTGCCAGTTGAGCGCATTGCTAGAAGATGTGTGGTTAATACATCCTCTGTGCATTTAAGTAAGACCAAAGAAAAGGTCACTGTAGTCCTGCCACTATGCACTGTAGTTGAGCTCTAGGAGACTGTGATCTCTGCAGACCCCTCATGCTGATTCAAATGTTGTTTGCATGGAATGCTCATTTTACCTTGATTAAAACTAATTTTTTAAAGAAGTTATTTTGTGTATCTTTTTTACATAACATTTGCCATTGCTAATGGCGTACACGGTAATCTAGCACATTTGAATTAAATAAAACAATTCAAGCTAAAATGTAAGAGTCTATAATTAGGATACTGAGCCTGATTTATTTGTACCAGAGATTTTCTTACCTTTTAAAAAAATGTCACCTGGACTAAAACTCCCTCTGCAACCCTGATTTGCATTTGTATAGCTCACAGCATTTCCATTTACATGTCAAAGCCTCCCCTAGAATTAGGAGGAGGGGGGTCATGGGGAGGCCCACATCAATTTCTGACAATTTACGGCAGTTTTTGGCGTTGCCCGCAAATTTCCACAAACCTGAAATTCCACGACAATTTACAGTGCCGCATACTGCCGAAAATCCCACTTTGCATGCAGTGAATGTCTGTCCGGGTGGGGATGAAGCCAGGAAACTTGTGCGAGACTTGTGCAAGAACATGTTTAAATGCCGTACCCTTTGACACAACATTAACAACTATAAACTGCTTTATAATGGCTGGTCGTAGTTCTGCTAGAGGGTAAAGGACGGGTTCCTCAAAACTGTTAGTGTTTCCACACCACTTAGCATAAACATATGCTGACCTTTATGCTCTGCATCTATCGATTGAGGCCATGGTTCTCAGCAGGAAACCGATGGATTGCCTACTCCAGGTAGGGAATGTGTCCTTACCCCAAGTGAAGGAGTTCAAGTACCTCGGGGTCTTGTTCACGAGTGAGGGGAAGATGGAGTGTGAGTTTGGCCGGAGAATCGGAGCAGCGGGGGCGGTATTGCACCCGCTTTACCGGACCGTTGTGACGAAAAGAGAGCTGAGCCGGAAGGCAAAGCTCTCGATCTACCGGTCAATCTTCGTTCCTACCCTCACCTATGGTCATGAAGGATGGGTCATGACCGAAAGAACTAGGTCACAGGTACAAGCGGCCGAAATGGGTTTTCCTCAGGAGAGTGACTGGTGTCTCCCTTAGGGATAGGGTGAGAAGCTCAGCCATTCGCAAGGAGCTTTCCTTTGCGTCGAAAGGAGCCAGTTGAGGTGGTTTAGGCATCTGGTGAGGATGCCCCCTAGGCGCCTCCCTAGGGAGGTGTTTCAGGCACGGCCAGCTGGAAAGAGGCCCCGGGGAAGACCCAGGACTAGGTGGAGAGATTATATCTCTGCACTGGCCTGGGAACGCCTTTGGATCCCCCAGTCAGAGCTGGTAGATGTGGCCCGGGAAAGTGTGGGGTCCCCTGCTGGAGCTGTTGCCCCCGCGACCCAACCCCGGATAAGCGGTTGAAGATGGATGGATGGATGGACATTCATATATGTTATCCGTTTACATGTCATGGCAAAACATTCAACCTCAGTGACACAAGGGTACATCTGATGATACATTGTCAACATTGCATGTCTGTCAGACTCATCCACGATTGTCTGGTGGAATGGAGAAAGAGGCACCACTGTAAAGTTTTCTAGGTTCTGCTGACACCAAAATACTGCTTTACATAAAGCATATCAGCTGTTTCATTGCAAGTCCCAACCATTTGTCTTCCTAAAATACTGGTCCTTCCGTATAACAATAACCTTGTATGTGATTGGAGGACCCTTAGACTCCTCGTCCAATCACGTGTGAGGTCATAGGCATGACTGATACAGCAGTACTTGCAAGACGAGCATACAAACAGTGTTACTATATTCAGAAGAACTGTATCTCCAGTTCCTTTGTTTGGTTTTTGCTGGTTTGTGAATAATGGCTGGACGACGTCTCGCGTTCAACTCGCCTTCAACTCATCTCCGCGGTCAGCAACTTTCGGCCAGTCCGCAGACAGACGAGAAGAAACTGCTGAATGCTCTCAGTGGATTGTCTCGCCAACTCCAACAACAAACTGCCGATATCAATGAGCGTTCGGGACTCTCCAGGTTGCTGTCCATAGAGGAGAGGTTTGCGGCGCGGGAGGAACTGACTCAAAGAAGAGGAGACGGGCGCTAGCGGTAAGAATACGTTCGATGACTGCAAGCTAAGCTAAAAGTAGAGTAGCCTAAAACGAAAGCTAAGAGTAGCCTAGTAGCCTTACAAGTGAGCAGAAACAGCTTTATTAAAGTGTATTTTCTTTGCCGTGTCGTTGACAGGAAGCGGTGCGCCGTCTTCACAACTCCGAGACGAATTACAGGCGCTACGAACCGGAGCAAGGGTAAGATTTAAAAAATATGCTTTCATTCTGCGGTATAAGGAAATATATACATATAGATACCATAGGATGGATACCGATCATAACTGTACATTTTGTTTTCACAGACTAATCTCGCCTCATAATGAGGCGGTGACCTCGTATTTGCTCCGGGAAAAGTCCAGATTTCGATTTAGATAAAGACGTCATTGTGTGTTAGTGACACTGTTTACTGTTTCTCCTTCCTTGTTAAATGTTAATGTGACTTGCGTTTGATTTTTTATTCATACCACTGTAGTGAATGTGACTGCATAAACGTCCACACCACACTCATTTAATTGTTTTCCAGCCGCCTGTAAGACGTATTTTGAGACGGTACGCAGGAGCTTCAGGTTCTCCCAGCCGGAACACTCATTGCGGGCGGAAGCTGCGAAGAATTCAGCGCGGAGTCGAGCGAGAAGAAAGAGGGTAAGAGTTTATTTGCTGACTTTTTTCAGGTGCATTGATAGATGTGTTGTGTCCATACTCATCGCACAGTACTGATTCATTGTTGTTTTTACAGCTGCTGGAATCGAGACAAAGTGTGCTGGCTGATGACGAGGTGGAACTCTGGAAATCCGCCACCGTAGAGCTCATGTCGGACGGAGAGGATGGCGTTGTTTGCGGGGTCTCGGGGTGGATTGTACGGTCGCCGCCAAAATACAGAGCCACGCACACTAGGCGCCTGCACAACAGACCTGCCTCGGAAAACATGCCACCAGTGACAGTCTACAACCCCGAGGAGGCAAACGGACAGTTTACTGAGCTGTAGTTTTTTAAACCGCCTTTACCCAAGTGTGGGCAGATCCTCACTTTGTATATAGTTGTTGTTTGTATGTTGTTAATAAAGCTCTTTCTTTGCATAAACATGTTCCTGGCAAATGTTCATTTTCTCTATAAATTCATTGATGTCCTGAATGGTATCCTAATAATAGTGTAGTAGCCTACATAGGATAACAATGAAATGAATGTCCAGCATAATATGAATATATAAATAAAATGAGGCGGGTGACCAATAGCGACAGATCTGCCAACCAATCACGAGTGATTTGAAAGTTGTGGTTTCATCACAATCATGAGCAAGGAAAACTCAAGCCTTGGTCTGCCCAGGTGTGGTTTTGCTGCCAATCACGAGTGATTTTACTTGTTTGAAAGATGTGGTTTCATCCAATACGGAGTAGGGATATTTAAGCCCGCTCAGGCACCCGCGGTTTCGCTGTATTCATATGCTAATTTGGGCCATTCGCACCTCCACCAGCTCTCCACATACGCCTTGGATTGTTTCCGACAAACACGACGTGCGCGGGTTGCAAATTGTCGGAAATGGTCGGAAATTAGGGAGATTTCCGGGCGTTTCCGGGGACGAAAATCTCACTTTTCATGCAGTGCAGTCCGTCAAGCTCCTGAAATTTGCGGATGACACCACCTTCGTTGGACTGATCTCTGGTGGTGATGAGTCCGCCTACAGGTGGGAATCTGGTGTCGTGGTGCAGCCAGAACAACCTAGAGCTCAACGCCCTAAAGACAGTGGAGATGGTTGTGGATTTCCGGAGGAACAGAGCCCCACCTTCCCCCATTACTCTGTGCGACTCCCCCGTCACTATTGTGGATTCCTTCCGTTTCCTGGGCTCCATCATCACCCAGGACCTCAAGTGGGAGCTGAACATCAGCTCCATCACCAATAAGCAGCAGAGGTTGTTCTTCCTCAGGCAGCTGAAGAAATTCAACCTGCCAAAGACGATGATGGTGCACTTTTACACGGCCATCATCGAGTCCATCCTCTGCTCCTCCATCACCGTCTGGTACGCTGCAGCCACAGCCAAGGACAAGGGCAGGCTGCAGCGTGTCATCCGCTCTGCAGAGAGGGTGATTTAGATTAGATTAGATTCAACAACGAAATGCAGTTTAACATCCAACCAGAAGTGCAAAATTGCAAAAAGTGCAGAGTATGTGCATATGTAAAGTGTAATAAGTGAATAAATAGATATGATCGGCTGCAATCTGCCGTCCCTGCAGGACTTGTTCGCTTCTAGGTCTCTGAAGAGAGCTAAAGAGATCGTAGCCGACCCCTCTCACCCCGGACAAAACCTGTTTGTGCCCCTTCCATCTGGCAAGTGTTTAACACTTAAAGTGATAACATTTATGTACGTACATTTGCAAATGTACATACTAATTATAATGGTGATGGTGGCCCAGTGCAAAACACAACAGCAAATAGGAAAACACAACGACATCTACCAGAGGATGGACCCTTCTGATTGGACAGACGGACTGTCTGTCTTTTAACAGGAAATGAGTACAGGGCTCTAAAGTATCACGCATTTCGGTCTCTTGTAACGCACTCCCGCCACACATCCAATTCCTCACGACAAGGAATTGGAATCCGGTCCCTGAGCCATGTCGCCCGTAGTGTCCGCGGTACCCCTGCCCCCCCTTTTATTTTACACACCTAAATATAATTTACATTTATAATAAACAACAAAACACCGGTAAAACAATGGTGAAACACTAGTAGGACACTCGTAAAACATCGCCATCTCTCTGCTGCGGCTCTCCTTCTGCGCTCACTTCCACCCCTCATCATAGGCTCTCCCGCCACTGATTTCTTGATTTCTCAGCTTCCAGAATCCGTGAGAATTACGTTGATTGTGCAAATAGTTAAGGAGTCTCACGTTAATTTGAATCCTCCATGTCACGGCGAAAGGCTTCGGACTGAGACGGTTCAAAGACAAACAGTCCGTCTGTCCAATCAGAATGGTCCGTCCACTGCTAGATAGGCCCTACCCTTTCCGTACGAAGTTAATGTCGTTGTGTTTTCCCATTTGCCCTTGTGCCTCCTATTTTTTGTTGTATTTTTCTATTTACTGTTGTTTTCTTATTTGCCATTGTGATTATCAGCTCCATGGCCAACCTGCAGAAAGCACTTGCTGTGATACAATTCACATTGTATTTACAAAACCTTCAGTTCATCAGGTAATTAGTGCCTTTCTCCGCCCAATATACTGCACATTGCGATCATTAAAGAAAATGCTGGCCGTGTAAAGCCTAACATTATTTTCAAACAGCAATATTGTCTCTTGAATACTGGTTTAGGCAGCAATTTACCTCATATTTTTAAGTCGAAACAACATGTTAGATTTTACATTGTATGATTGGCTGATCCCGTTTTCCTTACCCTAAAACTCCTCATGACTAAACAGAACAAACAAAGGGGACAACTGTCAGCCAATCAGACGTTCAGTAGTCGTTCAGTCATGCTTAACCATAGTAGGGAAAAAATCATAAAGGTGAATAAATCTTTTTCCGGACCAATGAGAGCTTTTTTGGGAATATTGGTGTTCTGGAATAATAGCCTCTCGGAACAAGGGTCAGTCCCCCTCACAAGTGCTTGAGGGGAGGGGGAACTGCCCCAGATAGTCACTATCTTGTTGCTCTATGAGGTAATGTTGGAATTCACAAAAGTTGGAAATCTGTATATGCATATGTATAACTCCACAATGGGTGGGCCAGTATCATGCATGGTAGCCCATCATCGGAGATGAAATAATGAACAGGAGGCAAATAATCAAAGACTGTAAAAGCGAGACAGATACATTGCTGCCAACATATTTTTGACCGATAGATGTTCAGTTCTTAATACATTGCAATAAGTCTCCTTTTAGGCTATTGAGTTTTTCCATACATGACAATTACATCGCTATTGTAAGCTGCTACATAAAGCAATAACCAATTTAGTTCCCAAGTCCTGTGGCCATCACACAGTAACTAATAACATCCATCATGGTATTTTTTTGGGCCCTTGTTTTTGTGAAAGCTGTTCTTCTAGACTGAAATACAACCCAGCTTTATTGTGGCTAGAAACCAGTTCTGCTCCTGCTGCAACCAAAAATTAATGTTCTCTGTAAACCCAACCTAAGGAGGGTCTGACTATGTTATCAGATTCAAGGTGCAAATGCAGCATATAACATGTTGGGAGGGATCCGTAAATTACATTGAGACCCTTTATAGCACTAGTTAAATATATGCATGGGAATTCAGTCAACATTATGTACTGAGATGAATGTGTTGATTGCAGGTGTGCATTCCCACTTACTGTGAGATTTCAGAAAACAGTTCTAGTGGCTTAAAGATGGGTTTATCAACTAATTGTGCCCGTAGATGTGGCTTGAGACCTTGATGGATTTTTCCATTGTCTCTACTTTCACCGCTTATGACTTATTCAGTGATTCATTTTTAATCAAAGCTGAAATCAAAGATGTCTGTTAGGGCATTAACAGCCCATAATATTTGGCTGTAACAAATAAAACATGTACTTTTTATTTCAAAACGTGACATGAGTGAAGTGAAAGCAAATAGATTTGATTACTTTGTAAATGGGGTGATGAAAAGGTCATACTTATTGTACTGACAGTTTCTGTCAAATGATCCATTATCGTAGGCCCGCTGAGACTTAAAAAACACATTCGGCAGGTACATCTGCTCACTTGAAGACAGCCCAATTTTAAATTAATCTCATTGCATAATTCAAAGTTGTGACTAAGTCAGGCATGTTAAAAAAGGCATCTTAAATTATACCATCCAAACTCTGGTGTCTCATTAATATTACAGGAACTATTCTTTGACTTGATTTCATTTACTTTATCCATCTGAGTGAGGACAAACGTCCCAGAAGGGAGGAATTACAAAGGGTGAAAATCACATTTTAGGGTCCAGTGTACAAAATAAGTACATAATTGTTTTAACCTTTCCCTTTCTACTTCTCCTCTTGCCTCTTTGAGCTTCATAAAAGAACATATTCATTTCTCATCACTGTCCCTGTTTAATCTACATTTCTTTTTTGTGGGTTTCCAGGTTCTTGCAAACAGGGAAAGAATCAGCTGTGTGGCCATGCAAGTTCTGAGTGTGAACTAAATTGGTATTGCTTTATGTCGCAGCTCACAATAG
This sequence comes from Gasterosteus aculeatus, assembly GCF_964276395.1. Lineage (NCBI taxonomy): Eukaryota > Metazoa > Chordata > Actinopteri > Perciformes > Gasterosteidae > Gasterosteus > Gasterosteus aculeatus. The sequence continues at coordinate 2,150,353 of NC_135700.1, forward strand.
CGATGAAAAACTCAATAGCCTAAAGGAGTCTTAATGCACTGTATTAAGAACTGAACATCTATCGGTCAAAAAGCTGTTGGCAGCAATGTTTCTGTCTCGCTTTTACAGTCTTTTAATATTTGCATCCTGTTCATTAATTCATCTCCGATGATGAGCTACCATGCATGATACTGGCCCACCCATTGTAGAGTTTCAGTGTCTTACCTGAAGACACTGACATACTCATAAGAGGCACTGAGGAATGAACTGCTAAGTCTGTGGCCGATACGCTTTACCTCCAATTTAATAGATGGTTCCATGTCATTGTTTTTGCGGCCCAAAAGTTTGAAAACCCGATATACCAAATAATGTCAAATTGGACCCGATGCCCATTTGTTCTGAAGCCCATTATCTGGATAACATATGCCCATTACCTCAAGAATAAATTATTATGCACAATGACATCATGGGATCTTCCAAATTGTGTACTATGTACTATGGTGTACATGACCACTCTGCTACCTATTGCTTTTTGCCTTTGTTGGTTGGGTTGGCACAGGGAGTGAGATGGTAAACCAATCCGACGCGGAGCAGGGTGGTTCATGTTTTTCCAATGGTAGGCGAAAACAGAAAGGTCAGAAGACACCAATATCCAAAATAATCTGTCCTGTGCTTGTTTTTGATGCAGGGTCTGTGTATTTTTTTGGGTGTTGGACAAATGGTCTTTGGGTTCAATTGGCCATTATTTGGACGAAGTGCCTTCGAAGAAATCTCCCAGTAAGGGCCTCAGATTACTTCCCACTTTTTTTACAGACTAGCAGTCACTCAAAATGATCTACGACCATGTTTCCAGCTGAAGTCATAGAAAATTTAAGTTTGCAAGCCAAATAACTACTGGCTCTTCCACTGCCAGGGCTCTCAAGATTTCAAGAAAAGTTAACATTCACCGTCACATTTTGTCGGGTCACATTTTGTCGGGTCACATTTTGTCGGCATGACACATGACAGCCCTGCACTGCGGCAGGTTGAATAGCTTACCTGCAAACAAACACATTGGTCTGTTTGGTGAGGTCCATCTTCTTCAATACTTCTGCTAGCAGAAAGCTGTCTGTGTTTTCTTGACTTCTCAATTAAGGCACTACTGTAAATGTTGTCTAACTAGAGGGCACCCCAGATTAGCAGCATCAGGCGTACAAGCACAGTCCAAATGAAGTAGGCCAGTTTCTACTGAATTCTTTGGCAAGTATGGGGATTCCTCTTAATGATTTCCCTTTGTGCAAAGAAAATTAGTTACATTTGTGTGAAATTTGAAACCCCGGTTTTTATTTAACGTGAGTAAAACATTGACAACAAAACAGTAAAAATAACCAGTAAAGACAATAAGCTGACTATAACTCAAAAGATTCATAAAACCAGTAGTAGGGATATGGAGGATTTAGGAAATGCTATCTAGGTCTGCTTATTATTGTAAAAATTGCTGATTTGCCAGTAGATGACAGTACAAGAAAGTGAGGATAAATCTTTCTGCACATGGAAGCCACTGGAGATGCAAAAAGTAACACTCGGTAATAGAGGGCATAAGAGTAAGCAGAGAGAATTCCAATGCTAATACCGCCAACCTGGCTGTCTGCCACACATACATCACCAGTTGTACACACTGCCACTGTCTATAGAGGGTCATTATGCATGGAAATAACTGTAGTCTGAGAGAGCGTGTTTGACTTGAAAGAGACTGCGCTGAGGAGAGATGGAGGGATGAAAAGACCTAACTGTTTGCTGTCAATGAGGTGGGATAAATCCAGTGAGAATTTGGAGAAGCAAGATCGATGGACGGATGTAGGGAGGGAGGACCCTGGAAAGGCCTATATATAGTCTAGCTGTTTATGAAATGGAACTAATGATGTCGGAGGTGGGATATTCTTCTCCTCCTGCATGTGGGAAATCTCTCTTTTCCATACATATAAAGCGGGCATAAAGGTGTTTCTGTGTGTGTCCATGTCCACTTCTATGTACTCTTTCCCACATTTTGTTTCTGCGGATGCCATAGGTGTGTGTCCATCTTTGTTTTTGAGCATATTTGTGCCCATTTTGTGCAATAGTGTGTGTGTGTAAAAATTAATCAAAGCGGGGGCGATGATGAACAGTTTCTGTAGAATTCTGTCAAAGGTTAAGAGCTAGTTATTTTTAAGAATGACATGAATCTCGGGGAGACAGTGATTGCCTAAATGACCACTGTAATTACCAATTACTTCTTGAAGCAGAGAATATATTCACGGCATGTAGCCAGCTAAATACAGACAGGCATTAGCCCATTTATGTACTAATGCACATAATTTAGATCCTGAAAAGGGCAGATGGGAACACAATGGAAGATATAATAGATACGTCTAATATCATTCCAAAAAGAATATTGGATTCATAGGAGATGAATATTACTTTGCGTCAGATTGTTTTTCCATAAAACATTTGAAATATATTTCATCTCTCTCCCCCTTCTTTCTTGCCTCTCTCGCTCTCCCTTTTGTATGCAGCCACCATGCTGTGATCGTTAATGAAGGGTACTGCAAAAGAGACTTGTGTGGAGGCCGTTGCCTGTTTGGCAGGCGCTTATCCCCCCCTCCCACATTAAAAGACAATGAGGGCTTGACACAACTCAGACAACTAGCCTGGTGCGCGCTAGTTACCTGGCCTCTTCTGTGGCGCGCACGGCTCAGAAGTTTGAACTTTTTGTAGTGACGCCCACACACAACAAAAACGGGGTGCAAATCAGAGAGAATATATATGTGTATCTATCTAGACTTGATTTCCGTCTTTCACCCACAGACGAGGGAAGTCGAAGGAGGAAGGGGGGGGGGGGGAGGGGGCAATGGTGTACAGGCCTGACTGGCGAAAGAATATTTACTAAATTAGACATAAACTGTAATGCTCTTCATCTCCGTCAAAGAGCTTGTAAAGTCTTATAAATAAGTAAGGCGAAATGATGGAGACGGAGCACTCCAACAAAAGTGGTGCACCAAAAAGCCCAACTGCAAGTGTGAGTGCTTTTTGTGCAAGTGTTTGTTTACGTGAGCTCAGGATGTTTTCGGGGTTGGGGATAATGAGTTGTCGTTTTGCTGCTCTTCTTCACTCAACAAGCAGCCTTTTACACCCCCCCTCCTTCCCTCTAACACCACACATTGCACCCCTCCTCTCCACCCTCGTCTCCAACTCGCACTCCGTCACCTCTGCTATTGTCAGCCCTGTGCGTTCCTCTCTGGCAGGATAAAAGGGACACATATTTGTTCGCGATGCAATCTTGTCTGTGTTCTATCTGATAAATACTTGGAGGAGAAGCTGATTATTGTAGTTGGCGGTGGGAATCAAAGGGGGACACGCTACTCATAAAGGGCAGAGTGTTTTGAACTTAAAGCATATGACTTCATCCTCCTCCTCCTCCTCTTAGCTCCCCTCAAAGTCATGTCCGTGCCGGTCGCAACCCGTTTGAAAGGGATTAGCTTATTCCATGTGGGGTTTTTCTTTAGCAAGTGCTGGCACTACATATGGTGGTGAATCCATATGGGGGCCCGGGATTCACATTGTGGTAGTAATAGCAATGGGGAAAAAACACGATCTCCGCCACGCTGCTGGAAAAGCTAGCCCTCTCCCCCGCCAATATACCATCCCACCCCCCCTTCATCCGTAAACATCCCCATCACAGAATGTGTCAGGATTTAAAACGGGACAGGATATTTTTAAGTAGCAGAAACAAAGTGTGTTGACTGTTTATTTCTTTCACTTGCCTACTGTCATCCCTTGCCAAAGCTGTTTAGCAGCAGCATTGTCAGTGCTCTGTTTGCCACCGGCTCCATGCTCTCACTTCTGCTTACTTTTTTTGTTTTCTTTATCTTTAAACAATAACTGCATTTTACAGTAGCAGCACTTTTTTAGCTGTGTCTTTATTTTGCCGCCTCCTCTAATTTTTTTTTTTTTTTTAGCATCATCACTTTTGTTGACAGTTGTCTTCAATAGTTAATGCCGCAACAAAAAGTGGTGACAAACAACAAAACGCAAAAGAGAGGTTGTTTTAGTTTCATTCAGTTAAATTTGTCCCACACCATAAGCATTAACTCTTTACTGGTTGTCCTGCGGCAGTGTGTGAACTAAGTGTTAATCATACATAAGATGTTCTAGTAGAGACTTGATATTGCTTTCCCTGCTCCTCCTTCTTGCTTTTGGAAATGCTTGTGGTCAAGAGACTGTAACATCTGAGAAATGTGAAATATCACATTGTTCTATTCACAAAGCAGTAAAAATACACCTTTTCTCAAATCAGCACTAAGGAGTTTACTGCTAGATTATGAATGAGCAGGTTTAGCTAGGATTAATGAAATCTATAAATCAAGTAAATACTTGATCTACTCTTATATCGTATATACATTGGAGCATATACCAGATCCACAATAAATGTCATGGTGTACTAGTTATCCTATTCACTGGGCCATGCACCTGTTATACTACATATTCGCCCATTACACCATACATTTGACAATATACCAGTTAGACTATTCATTTGACCTTGGAGCAGTTCTTCTACACATGTCACCATGGAGCAGTTCTACATGTTTGGCTGTTTACCAGTTATACTGTGCATTTGACCATCATAATGTCATGGTGCGGGTTTATGTCCTGTTTTCTTTTGTAGTTTCCTGCTTTTCGTGTCCTTGGGTTACTTCACTTCCTGCCCTAGTGTGTTTTCTCCTATGGGTTATTGTCTGCCGTGTCCCTGATTGTTTCCACTCGTGTCCAATCACCTGCACCTTCCCAGTGTATTTAAACCATGTGTGTCCCTTGTTTCTTGCCGGTTCATTGTATTGTCTACGTCGGTGAGTCAAGTGTTAGTCTTGGAGAGTTGGTTTTGTTTGCTTCTAGGCAGAGATTATTCAAAAAGAAAATTCTAAAAGTCTGCGTTTGAGCCCCCTCTCTTGTCCCCAGACAAAACTTGACACATGATGTGAATCAGTGCGAAGAACCTGATTTGTAAATCCATTCCACATAGCCATTAAACTTTTTTTCCTTTCAGTCATTATAAGTATTGCGCAATAGTTGAGAGCACAGAAAGCTGACTGCTAAAACACAATCATATTCATATGATAAGCTTGATCACGTGTGGACGCATGGAGGGATTAAAAACTTTAGAAATTTAGGTCTCCATTCAAAGAAATATTTTTTTATGCGATTCAATTTGTGACTTCACTCGGTTTCGCTCCCAATAAACATTCTTTGATATGGATTGCCCTGGTGATCGCTACATAGCTGGACTTGTTTTGATGACGGAACGCTGAGTGGAAATTTCACATGGCACACCAGCATCAGTGCAAATTCGTGGATGCCATTTTGCTATGACAATATGTCTTTAAAAGAGGAAAAATTGCCTTAACAGCACAAGGTGTAGTTGATTAATTGAGAATTCTGTCAGGGATGCGAGAGGCAGGACTCAAACGCAGACGTGAAGTAACAAAAGACAACTTTAATAGTCAAAAGGCAACAAACAAAAGGCCAAGGGGCAAAAACGCATACAAGTACAAGGGGAAAAAGGCAGGCAGGAACTCGGAACATCCACGACGATAGACAATGACGCAACAAGTGACACACAAGACACAGGGCTTAAATACACTAGGGAGGTGCAGGTGATTGAACACAGGTGGAAACAATCAGACAATCACAGACGATGACAGGACAAGGCAGGAAGTGAAGTTACCCAGGGAGACAAGAAGCAGAAAACTACAAAATAAGACAGGAAATAAAACCACACCGTGACAGAATTCATCAGAAACAATAGTTTGACCACCGGTTCTGTCTTCTCGAATATGAATATTTTCTGCTTTTTTGTTTGTACTTTACAATACCAACTGAAATATCTTTGGATTTTGTTTAAATTTCTCGGACACATCAAATATTTGCGAACATCCTCATTTGATGCGTAATAATCAGCTAATTAGTTGATGATTCAAAAAATGTCATTCAACTAATTTAGGTATAGCAATGTGAAGACAATATCTACATTAAGTAATGTTTTCTAACTGAATACGGAGCCCTCTTCCAAATCAGGAATATTATAGATACAGTTAGAACTTCTTCTTGAGGAAAGTAATAATGCTAGCACATTGGATGGTAGGTAGACAATATCTATATCCAATCATCTCAGCAACTTTCCTATTCATAAATGATTACCTGTGTGTATCCTTGGTGGAGGGGTGAAGCATGCACTGTAAAATAAGATCCTAATTTTACGGAAAATAATTTTTACAGTAGTTTTCCTGTGTTTTTGAATTATGTACATTACTCTGTAAACAGTCAAACTGTAGACTTAAGTATTATGCTAATAAAGACAAATCATTTTTTTCCCTCATTTTTTTACGGAAGAAATACAGTAATTATTCTATTTTACATTTTTCTTGAATTACATTCAAATCATGTAAAATAACAGTCAAATGACATATATTTGTATGTGTATATGTATGTAAATATGTATGTATAAATGTATGTATATATGTATGTGTATATATATAATATATATATATATATATATATATGTATATAATATATATATGTATATATATATATATATATATATATAATGTAGCGTTCCGTGAACCGGTATATGTATGTATGTATACATATTTTACAGTGTGGGCAAATTAAGAATTCTGGACTGTATCCAAATCACAAGGCGGTTCCACAAATTACTTTTCTGTCCCTCACTAGCATTACAAATATGTTGTGGACCCCTGAGCTCTTTGCGTGCCCTTCCGGTTTGATTGTGTATATATATTCCTCTTTGTATTTGTCCTACTGTCCATCGTTTCATTGTCGTACTGTCCGTTATTATTTATCCAGCGCCATGTCAAATTCCTTGTATGTCTATCATGTTTTTGCAATAAATGTTCCTGGTTCCTGATTCCTGATAATTATGTTGTATGACCACATCATTATATTGACCCTTGGATTTTTAACCTGAAGTGGTCGGCAATGTTAATAATGTCAAATTTGAAGCTAAATCTTGACAAAAGAGTCAGACAAGTGCATGCAATGCGACCTGTAATCGAATTAAGGACCATTTTTTTCTCCAGAAATTGGTAAAAGCGAGAACGCAAACGTGAGCACAAAAAGCTAACCCTGATATCCATGAGCACAGAAGTAAGTGGTGGCTGGGAAGCCATGGCATTTGAATGACACATTAATGGCCACGGCTCGTTTGTGGCATGCCAAGAGTCCAGAAGACAGAACCAGTCTGGAACGGAGCGGGCCAAGAGCTTAGTGGGGAGTCCACAAACTGCTCAAAGCTGACATTTGTGCCTCCAGGAGGTACGCAAACAGGGATAGACATACAGTCCGATCCAACTACCCATCCCCCAGTGCACACTCCTCCCTCCCCACCCTTCAACCCACCCAGTTGTCTTCATCTCTCCATCAATCTTATTTAATTGTTTTTCCATCGGAGATGTTGTACATAGATAACTCACAGCACATTATTCTGAGTACTCCGTTCTCTCTAGGCAGAAGTGGCATTTTGAGAGCCGGCCCCATCTTCAGCTGTCTGGGGGACGGTGGGAAAACTGCTGATGTGCCATAGATCGTTTTTTTCTCCAATAGCACTGGAGTTCATTTTAATATGCTCAGGTTCTTGTTAAATCACGCAGACTGATTGTTTTTATGTACTACCGCACTAACTTCCTTACGAAAAATTAACAACAGTGTTTCAATACGGGGAGGGTTGAAATTTCTGCTTGGATGTTAAAAATAACACCTATGAAATGTGATGTCCTGTGAAAAAAACATTTCATGTATATTGATGATGGAAACATTTATTAAAACACTTTACCAATATCTCCAAGTACGGGAAACAGGATTGATGAAAGGGATTATGTCTTACTTTGGAGCCTCCATGTTTCTGTCATTCAGACCAAATTCATAGAAGATATATAATGAACAAGCAAAAGAAGCTTCATTACAATGTCTGCTTCTGCTTGTTGCTGATTCAGAGTTTGGATTAAATCCTATATCTTAATTTAAACATTTGATTTGTAAGTGCACATCTGCTCAGCGGTTTTAGCTGTGGCATTTTGTTGCTGACATGGGAAAATAAATGGCACTAGTCCAAGAGACAAAAATATGAAAACTTCTGAAATGCACATGATTTAAGAGGCATTCCTTATTTAACCTGATGCTATCGGGAAAAAAACACTATAACCGCAAGTACTAACTTAAAAAGACATTAACCATGTTTATATTCAAAAGTTTGTTTTAAGAAACAAGCTTATTTTAAGAAACACTAATGCTAAAAAATTTGGTAGTGGTTTGGTAGTTAGTCCACAAAACTAATTTACAAAAAAAGGAACTTAAACATAGTTTAATCAGAAGATGGCCAATAAATTGTATGGAACTTTGTCCACGGGAGGAACTTCTGTTGAAAAGGAGTAATAACAAAAAAGTTCCATAAGAATATGGGAATGGAAACACAGGTAGTGGGCTGTCCAAGTTAACGCGTTATTTGATGAGATTATTGTGGCTGAGCTTAACGATAAAATATTTTAACGCAGTTAGTTCTGGTGTGCGTTGATGCCTGACCCCTGAATTTACTTAGCGTAAATTTAACGTGTTCTGTGAAGCACAGAAAATAGTCGGGTCCAGCGACGTAAGATTGGCGATGGAGGTGGCCTTACCAGGGATTACCCCGGTTTCTCCAACAGCCTGCAAATACTCAACAGTCAACACATTTATCAGTGATATGACAGTAAATTGCCTTCAGAAAGAGCAGCTATGATATTACTGCAATCAGGTGTGCTATATGAACAACATTTAGAACATGACGAAACTAGAAATGCCAGAGGCTCCTAGGGGGAAATCATTCCTGACAATGTTGTCTGCATAGTCTGATATCAGAGAAATGACCACGATCTCTTATGGTGGGCTGGCACAGAATGTGTTAAATACGTCATGCCAGCCTCAAGGAAGGAAAGCCAGGAAAGTCAATGACAATATTATTTTTGTGGGTGGACACACAAACTAACAGCAATCACTTAGATGGTAGATGGATGGGTGTAACACGGGACCATCAACTAGGTGATCAGTATTTATGATCTGCGTTGAGCCGAAAGTCAACGCTGACTTTCTTTAAAATAAAGTTGAATAGTTTCATCTTTATGAAACAGAATGTTAAACCATTAATCTTTTCACTTATTACAGTTGTGTTTGTAAAGAGGCCTCTACGGATAAAAAAATACATTTTAAATGAAGTCATACTTTCACTCATTTTAAAACTCGTGGTCTCATATGGTGGTCGTTTGTCACACACGTAAAGGCCTAATTGTCATAATTCTGTCCCATTAATCTTAAACTTAGTGAGACAAACCCTATACAGCAACAGAGCCGGAATGAACTCCTTATTCCACATCAGCTGCACCCTTTTTCCTATTATTTGTAGTCTTGTGCGCTCATTGTATTGTGCACTTCCACTTCCTTACTTATTACTTACTGAATGAATATAGTCTAAATGTGTACTCGGTAACGGTTCAACAGAGTGATCAAAAAAACTTTTCTGCCTGGTGCCAACCAGCACTGATGGCTTTCAGAAGGATGCCTTCCAAAAAAATGTTGCATCTACTTTAATAAGGACTCTTTGTTTTATGTTGTTGCTCGCCATATGTCATTGACTTTAATACCTTTAAAAATACAATTGATATTTTAAATTAGTATTACACTGCTGCATATTCATCATGCACGCCTTTTGTTTTACCGGTGCCTCCACATCAAGAGGGAAAGAGAGAAAAGATGAAAACACCTCTGCCAGCTTTTTTTCTTTCATTTGGAGTAAGCTGTTGGTGAGTTCTGTTAATTTCACTCAGAACACTCTGTTGATGGCTTACTGTGCACATAAGAAACGTGCAGCGGTAGAAATAATTGTTCTTTTCATGGTAAGAAAGGCCATATCAATTAAGAGTAAATCGTCTCCTTAGTTATTACGTTACAGCCCAGTTGTACGCCGTCAATTGTGTTGCGCCCCCGGCCCCCTTACTTTTTTTTCTTCACTGTCTCTGCACAAACTGTGTTTAAGCCCAGCGACATTGTAACCAGCATTTAACGTGAAAAATACTCACAATGTGTGCTTATTTGTGAGTCCTCGTTATAATGCGCATGGAAAAGGATATGACGTTATTTCTTCTCTACTTTAAACATTTCTTTGTGAATGACATGCTTTAAACCACAACGATTGGTCTGTCTATTGAGGGTTAACTCTGGCTCTGTTTTTTCATTTTTTATCCAAAGCTTAGGGGTATTTACTGTGGGCCTATTACTCCTCGTTGCCTGGGGACTCGATCTTGAAAAGAAACAGTCATATATATGTATAGAGAATAGGAACTTAGAAACCATGAGGGAATACAAGCATGTGTTTGATATATCCACAAGTAGGTTCCTTCATTGACACAATAAGATAAGATAAGTATTCTTACTCTACATTCTTAAACATTTGCTGTGGAAGCGTCTACGATGGCAGATTGTTTTTATTTTAATCTTTGCATTTCACATCAGCGATAACTGCGAAACTGTAAATTCTGCCTTTTTATGTCATAATGTGTGTGCATCTGTGCCATTCCTCTATTACATTGTTTGATGTGCTGCAATATGTTTAATGTATGTGTCGACTGCATGAGCCAACAGGCATCAGCAACCAGGACTAAGCAATCCACTGTATAATTTACTCTGCATAGACCTAACATTAAAGTTAAACAAGTAGAAAAGATACAACTCATAGGGCAAATAAGCTCTCGCCTAATTGTGAGAGCCGGATCATATATCAGTCAGAGGAGTGATCTCAGGAGCGGGATTATGATTATTATTACCTATATTAATAGATGAAGAGGAGTGATAGTGTTTCAATGCCTGTAATGGCATTTGACCCCACTTGTGTTTTCCTGTAAGGAGCGAGATCACGATGAGTGGTTGGATGGCCGAGAGTGGGAGGAGGAGGATCCGAGAGGTAATTAGAGGGCAGATAAAGGGAGTGGTTCCACAATGAGTATGTAATATTCACAAACATTTCTGCAACAATGAGGATTAGATTTTTCTGAATAGTTTCTGGGCTGTGGGGTGGAAGGATTTTGTTGCTTCACCTAAGATTACACTTTTTTACTATCACATCCTCATTTGTGCAAATGAAGGTTAATGTTTAAAATTTCTAAAAAATAATATGGTGCTCCAGCGTTATTTGTCTTATATATGACAAGGGGCTAATCTTAACTGGTGATACAGTATAGAAAAAGTTGTTTTGTTCTTTCAGTTCTTTACTACAATATTATTATCATTTTTATTTTAAGGTTATGTACAAAAACTATTTATTTCTAAAATGAAACAATAATACTATTTACAGATACTATCTGATACACAACCCCTCCTGGCTTCTCTGACCTCGAGAAGCACATCATATTAGTTAATAAAAAATGAGGACAAGTATTAATTAAACATTAAACATTTTATGTCCAGGGAGAAAGGTCAAGGATTAAAGCTGAACACGACCTGTATTACGCCATCTCTGTTCAGCTATGCTGTGAGCATGAGATCGACCGTTGCCAAGTCTGGCCTCATGCTTTCTGTCGTAACGCCAGCCGCCGCCTCCCCTGGTAGGCCCGGAGATGATGCATCTTCTTTGATACATTCTTAAGCACACATCAGACGCGGTCAAATAGTAATCCGCCGATGCTCGCCGGCCAAACAACATCTGCCTCAAGACGTGAACTAACATTCCCTGTTTTTCTCTTTTGGCAGAGGAAACATGCCCCTCACAACTTCTGAACATCCACCCACGCGTCACCGCTTGTGCGGTTATTTACCAATTCAAAAGAATTCAAATACTCCGAATAAAATGTAGCAAACAAAGGAGCAACCACAAGCATGAAAACACATCAGATTTATTCTGCCTGCCTTGTTTACCGGTTCACGGAACGCTGCATGCAAACAGAATGCAAATGCATTTGATTGAATCAGGTGATGCCGAGGTAATTGTATTTGGAGAAATGTCCAAGATTTTTTTTTCATCATTATCAGTGGGGGGGTTTCTTTATGAAATCCATCTTAAACAAAAGCTATCATCGCTCCCGAGCCTTGTGATCTTCCTTTGTCACATGCGGATGTGGATGCGTCTTTAATTTCCTTTCAATTAAAAGTAAATATACGCCTTTATTTTTTTCCCCCCACTGAGAAATCCAAACAAGAGGAGTCAACACGAGCAGACAGGTGAGGAATATTCATCTGCCTGGTGTTTTCTTCTTTTTTTTCTTCTCCTCATTGTTGATGCTGATGATGTGATTCAACAGGCAACACTGCGGCTGCATGCCCACACCCACGAGTTTGTATCCCCCTAAAAATTAATAAATAAAAATAAATAAATAAAACGTTCCCTGTCGGCTTGTCTTGTTCAGAGCTGGATGGGAAAGACAAACAAACACCAAACAAGTGCAGCACAACACTAACTTAACTTCATCATTAAATGGCTGTTAATCCATGTCTCCAGTAGATAGGCTCGCTTTGATCAGAGCAAAATTGTCAGCGAAACACAGCTTTTTTTGTGTTTTTTTTCTGGTCGTGTAGTTGGCTTGTCACTGTGGATACTAATGCAGTGACAGCGGTATTGCTCATTGACAGCCGCTGCTGTGAATTTATTTGAATCCATGTTACCTTCCATCAGCCCAGTGTGTCGGATGATTTATAGCCGATAACCGGCAGGTGTTGTGTATAAACTGGCTTTGTAGAAGTAGTAAAAGTACAAACCGCAACTAGCAGTGTTATTACTAGTGCTGAGCTACAAAACCGTAATATATTACTCTAATATTCAATATTTGTATTTTTACGCCTCCATGTCCGATCACCCTAGAAAATGATGTATCTTGTTTTCTATTTTTACTGTTGTATTTTCTATTAACGTGACAAACTGACTAACAAATCACACACGACTCATTTCCAGCAGTTCTAATAAATTCACTGTACTCTGTCTGCTGTGTATTACTGAGCATAAAGACGCAGTTAGCTGGTTAAGATAGTGGAGCGTTTAGCAGACAGATATTTCCCTCCAAAAGACCAAAACAGAGCTAAAAACAGAATTAATGTTGAATTTGGATTAATCAGTTAATCATAAATGCAACTTGCAATGTCAGAGCTTTGCTGGCAAAAAATGAGTCTTGTTTGAAGACATCTTGTTGAGGCTTTGCGGAGTAATGGGTAATGTGACTAATTACTTATTTGTGAACTAATATAATGCATTGGCACCTGAAGACAACTGTCTTGTTAACTTAAAAAGGTGCAGTGAATAAGCTCTTCCTCAAATCAGCTTGACTAAAGCCTAGTTTATGCTTCTGCGTTTTCAGAGCGACGCAGACGCAAGAGCCCCTTGCGTGTCCCTTGCGTCGCTTTTCACACCTCCTTGTGTGATTGCGTGCGTCGACCCATTTTTCTAGGCTTGCATCGAAAGCGTTGAAAGCGACGCAAGCTTCCCGCAGCGCACAAGGCTGCGATTGGTCTGCTAACTACATGCTTTACTTCTCACATTTCCGTTTTCATAGCCCGATACCGCCATTATTAAAGCGAAGAATGTTTACGAGAGAACGGATCAGATTTAAGAACTTAATCGAAAGAAATGCGTAAATATGACCGCTTATACAAGCCGTCATTGGCGGGTTGTATAAGCGGGTTGGATTCATGGAGGGAGATCGCCGCAAACGCCGGTTTGCCGGTCGAGAAGTGCCCAAAGTTGTGGAGGAAAATACGGGACAAATGTGTCCGCGATGAAAAGCAGCAGTGGCGATGCACGGGGCAATAAAGTCTATGATAAATAAATAAACAAACCAACAACTTTCACACACAAAGATGTTTTTTTCATCAAAAACATGTTACTCCACCGATTGTTCTGCCGGTGAATTGCTCTGCAACACACGAAAGCCTTTTAGAACCATGAATTGAAACGAGTGCGTCGACGCAACGACGCAAACGCCAGCCTTAACGTCAACTGTTAATAAATGGGTAAAATAAAATAAAACCCATGCAAACTCATGAGAGACTTACTCATTTATAGGAGGCTACATTCAATTAGCTAGTAGTTACTTAGCATCAGTACATTTCTCAGCTTGACAAAATTCTGCAAAGGGGCCATCCTATTTGACCAGCATAACATTTTAGAATATCAGGCCATTGCTTTCCATCTTGCCTTGAATGAGAAACTATAAAACCATTTTCTTTTTAAAATGTATAAGACGAGCCATTAGGGCCTTATCTTTCCTGTCCCAGATGAAGCTAGCAAGTGACAGACAGACCAGGAGCTGAACACCCACACTTTCTAATGCCACAGCCTGTAGCTTTACTGTTCTGTACTGTACCTTTTAATCTAACTACAACCAATGCAATATATTTCCAGTCAAAACTACCATCGTTCCTGCTGCCATTGCTGTATTTGGTGTTGCAAGCCTTTATAATTTACCTTATAATTTAGTCTTTATAAAGTGCAACCACAAATAAACTGTTGAAGAGTTGAAAACAACAACACTGTATTCAATTTTCTCATTTTACATCAGGAAGGACACAGTATTACTTAAGGTAAACCAGAGTCAAGGACTTGATTGAATTTCCTTGATGTCATTACGAGGTCACGTTTCAGTGTGTAATATGATATAAATTTAGTTACCCCCCGCCCCTCCGCTTGTCCTTGCCCTGATCGTGGGACTCTTGTTTGTGCTTTTAAGCAAACTTCTTTCCCTGTGCCCGATGTGACATGATGGATGGTCCCATCATTTGCAAATGTTTTATTGCATCTCTCATTAGCCAAAGGTGGCGCAGGCATACTGTAACAATGTGTATGTACGTGAACACAGATGTATAAAAACACACACACATATCAGCTCTTCTTCTCTATGGTATGCTGCCATTTATGCAGATAAAAGCTCCAAGCTGTACCTTGAATCAATACAGTGTGCTATATCGGGTGTTATCTCAGCTTGGGTTTGAAACCTACAAATTTCAACCAGAATGACTTATAAACTGGTGGTGTGGCACACTCCGGTTGAAGAGTATGATCGAGATGTAGCTGGGGGTGGGGTAGGGGTGGAGGGGGATATTAAAAGAGGATATTAAATTGTAGTCTGGACGGTAAAGGCCCCAGGGTATTTGGAACTTGACCCATCCTAGGGATTAAAGATTGTATATCTCTGCTTTTCGGTCTTTTGAAAGCAACGTTAAATTGTTTGAACACCTCTATAAGAATTCTTTTTCTTATCTTTCATTACTGCTTTTTGTTCAGGTACCCTCTGATAGTCCATAACCCCATAAAACCACCCATATCAAGCATTAAATAACTGTCCTGTCCTGTGAGATTGTTGCATATAGGTGTCACTTGAAGGGTGCAGGCCCAAAGATATTGTCTCACACACAATTATTACTGTGAGCTGTATTCATTAATACAATATTCCTGAACATGACAAACACCCCAAAGGTACACTTTGTTTTATTACCATTTGAGTCATTAGGTTCAATGAAAATTAACAAGACAATGTCCACAGTCGTGCTTAGTGAGACCGTTCTAAGGCTCAGCGGGGCTTTGAGCTTAATTCCTATGTCAGCGTGCTAAAATGCTTCATGCTGATGTTAAGCAGGTAATGTTAACCGCCATCGCTATCGTAGCTCGTTGAAATGTACCAATGTGGCAGTGAACATAAAGAGGCTGCGGAATATGTCCTAACGAACAAACTAACCGAACAAAGTACAATGGAAGCATTGGTGAAACAGTTGTGGCATGGAGGTGAACCTAGCTCAGCAAGAAAAGCATCGAGAGTTGATTGAGGAAGAGCGTCAACAGACGGCTCTCCTGCAAGCTAAACTCAGCCAGCCCAGGGAGGTGGACCTGCCGGCCTACCTGTCTCACCTCCCCAACCTATTTTTTTTATTTTAAAACTGACTGAAACATATGATATTGAGGCTTACCTCAAGCCGTTGAGAGGACAGCAACTCAACAGGCCCCAGGAGCAATGGGCCAGCCTCCTAGCACCATTTCTGTCAGAGTCAGCCCAGAAGACCTATCACGACCTGACGACGGAACAGGCAAAGAATTATGTGTCATTCGTGAACGATTCGTTCATTTTGAATGAATCCTTACAAGGAGTAGTGAGTCCTCTCAAAGAGAGATTTGCATTGGAACTATTGCATACAATTTTTTTGTCTTTTAGTCGAGGTAGAGTCTGAAGAGGTGTGTCTTTAGTTTGCGGCGGAAGATGTGAAGGCTCTCTGCGGTCCTGGTGTCATCAGAGAGCCCACCATTTCGAGCACAGCAAAGAGTCATGATCTCGTTGAGTGTTTTGCTCTCAGCGAGGGAGGGACAAGCAGTTTGGCAGATGCAGAGCGGAGAGTGCGGGTCGGGATGTAGGGTTTGACCATGTCCTGGATGTAAGCTGGACCCGATCCATTCTCAGCATGGTACATGAGCACCAATGTTTTGAACTGGATGCGGGCAGCCACCGGTAGCCAGTGAAGAGGGCGGCGGAGTGGAGTAGTGTGGGAGAATTTCAGGAAAGTTAAAGACCAGTCGAGCTGCTGCATTCTGGATGAGCTGCAGAGGTCGAATGGCGGTAGAAGGGAGACCTGCCAGGAGGGAGTTGCAGTAGTCCAGGCGGGAGATGACAAGAGCCTGAATCAGTACCTGGGCTGCCTTCTGAGTGAGAAGGGGACGTATTCTCCTGATATTGTAGAGCGTGTATCTACAGGATCGTTTTGTCGCAGTGATGTTGGGAGTCAGGGAGAGTTGGCTGTCGAGTGAGACGCCGAGGTTCCTAGCGGTCAAAGTGGGCGTTAGCACGGAGTTGACGTCAGGTCCTGGGTTGGAGAATCTTTTCCCGGAAAGAGAAAAAATTCAGTCTTGTCGGGGTTGATTTTCAGATGGTGGGCGGACATCCACTGAGAGATGTCAGTCAGACAGGCAGAGATCCGTGCCGCCACCTGGGTGTCCGAGTGAGGGAAGGGTGTCATCGGCATAGCTGTGGTAGGAGAAGCCATGCGAGCGAATGACAGCGCTGAGAGAGTTGGTGTAGAGCGAGAAGAGGAAGGGACCCCAGACGGAACCCTTAGGAACTCCAGTAGTAAGAGGACAAGGTTCTGACACAGATCCTCGCCAGGTTACCCGGTAGGTGCGGCCGTTGAGGTAGGACGAGAGAAGGGAGAGAGCAGAGCCTGAGACACCAAGTTCCTGAAGGGAGGAAATAAGGATCTGGTGGTTGACTGTGTCAAATGCAGCAGAGAGGTCCAGAAGGATGAGGACAGAGGAGAGACAGGCGGCTCTAGCAGTGTGGAGTTGCTCTGAGACAGCAAGGAGAGCAGTTTTGGACAAAAAGGGAAGAAGAGAGACCGGTCTGTAGTTGTTTTCTTCAGAAGGGTTGAGGGTAGGTTTCTTCGGGAGAGGGTTAAGTCTTGCCTCCTTTAGAGAATTGGGAAAACAGCCAGATAACAGAGCATTGTTGATGAGACAGGTCAGGACAAGGAGGAAGGTCAGGTGCGATAGATTGTAGAAGATATGATGGAATGGGATCAAGTGGGCAGGTGGTCGGACGGGCAGAGGTTACTAGGGTAAGAATTTGGTTAAGAAACAGGGCGGTGAAAGAGGAAAGTGAGGGCGATAGAGGTGAAGTCAGTGGGACGCAAGAAGTAGGAGGTGGGTTTGAGAAAGAGGAGCGTATGTCATCTATTTTCTTGGTAAAGTATTTGACAAAGTCACCCGGAAGAAGGGTGGAGGGGGGAGGAGGGCTAGGGGTTGGAGGAGGTTTTCCATGACGCCACCCTCTTTTCTCCGTCCATGTCTGTCTTGCTCTCTTTTGGGCTGCTGTAGTCGCCCAAGGTGTGAAATGGAGTAATAGATGGGTATCAATATCTCCCTTGCCCCTGTTGTTTTGACCCTGTACCAATTTTTGAAAAACAGATTTTGCCGTTTTCAGGGAAGCTTCATGCAAAATGAATAGGGGTGGCACGTTTTATTGAAGTTTGATTTACAAAGTGAGGGTGTAAAAATGGAGGACAGAAACTGGAGGCAAAGGCAGGAGAGAAGAAGGATGTCATGAATTATTTTCCTCATATCCAGGCCCGCCAATGTACGTTGTTTTTGTAAATAATGCATCACCCCTGCGCATAATTAGGACAACAGCACTATTCTTTCTTCTCACCCTCGCTTCCAGATAACTACGTAGCGGTATTTTGATTCCTCCTTCTCTCTAATGGACGTAGAGGCAACTTGATTGATCTTTGAAAGAAAAAAAGTACGTTGAATGGCCTTTAAGCGCTGCTTCGGTTCTTCTTCTTTTTTACATTCATGTTCAGTTCCAAATGATATAGGTTATCACGTGAATGCTCATTATCATTTAGACACCAAATAAGGGAACGTAATGTGTCCTAGAACACAGGAGGCGCCCCAGTAATGTTTATTTGCCTGTGATGTACATGTACATTGGCTTCTCAGATTCATTACAGCTCAAAAACGCCTCCATTGCTGATTCTAACGCAATGTGACAAAATGCAAAGCCTGTTAAAAGAAAAGGCGGAGGGGAAGAAAAGAGACTCGAAAAAAGAGGGGGTTATTATTTAATATATTAGTGTGTGTGTGTGTGTGTGTGTGTGTGTGTGTGTGTGTGTGTGTGTATCTTCGTCTTTCTTCGGCAGGAGATAACACCTTTTGGAGGAACTGCCTTGAAGCATTATCCCCCAGACAGGAAACATGGCTAATCTTCGGCTTTGAGCCATTACGCTACATTTATCTGTGACCCCCTCTCTCTTTATATCATTACAGTTAAAGTCCATAAAAGTGTGTTTAGACAAAGATGAAGGCATTACCTGCTCAGAAACCCCAAGTGCTATTAGAGGCTTAGGCCCCTGCCTATGTGCACTGGATATTAAATATCCTTTATCTTAAACGCTCTCTCTCTCTCTCTCTCTCTCTCACTGCTCTCTGGGTAAGCTGATAGCTCACTCGGCCCTGCCTTATATTGCCATAGGCGTAATAAATACACAGATATCAATGGGCCAAGTTTGTCCCGGTCTCAAACGATTATGTGAGGCATGCCTCCCCGTAGCGGGAGTAGCAGGAGAGCTTTTATTTATTTCTGTGGGATGGTAACGACAGATATAGTTACAAAGTCAGACAAAGTGGAGGAGCAGAGATGGTTGTCTGCTGAACTGAGAGGACAGTCCAAACCACCCAGGGCACAAACACATAAACACACAGGCACAAACAAGCCGGCAGCTGTCTCACTTTCGCACATGCGAACAGATTACGTGTCATGAAAATACTATGCTATTATGGACTAATATTTCAAGATAACCAATACTTAAGATAGGTATGCCCAATCATCACGATCATCATTAGACAGTGTCTCAGAGAGGGACCAAAAGGTACAGAGGACAAAGAGTCGACTTGATTGTCTTAAGGACATTTGTAACATACACCAAATCTTGGTCTTGTCATCTTCTTTGAAAAGGGAAACTCTCTGCAGAGCACAGGAACGTGAGAGCTGAGTCTTTACCCTGTGAAATTATTCTCAACCCTAGTTATCAGATTAAAATTTTGTATTGTTATTTTATCATATTGTTATCTGCCGATATTCAACCGATCATCTATGCCATTTTTAAACATGTTGTTCTTGTCTCTGATTGCGTATAATGTTGTAAAAAACAATCCTTTAAATTGGCCAAAGGAGAACAAATGTTCAACAGTGTGCAACAAAATAGAGATAATAAAGATGATTATTTACAAAACCTCTTAGGAGCTCATATCATAAACGACACTGATGACAATATTAGTTTTTTTCAATAAAAGTGCTCTTTTATTTCCTTATATGAATTGTGTGTTTTATAATAAAAAAATACAGAAATGCTGACATAAACAAAGTGAAAGGATAACGTTTCCAAATGTATTATATTATCATTTTCTTTTCTTGCCACGGTTGCCTCCTACTGGCTAATTGGTTCTGAGTTCTTAGAGACCCTCACCTGGCCAAACGCTGCATAAAAGTTGGCTTTGCTTTCCAACTCCTTGGTTGAAACGGGGGTTGCAGATGAAACATAATGAGGCATTCAATGTAGGTAACTCTTTAAAGAACAAATTCAATTGTCGTACAAAGGAAATTTAATCAGATAAAATTGAGTGGTATTGCGCCACATAACGAAACCTATCTTTAGATCATTATGTAAATTTGGTTTTAGGGTGGATGTTCATCAAGCAATAACACTCAAGCCATTGTCTTTCTTTCTTTCTAATGAGGCTAACAAAGCAGACCCACTTTACTTTCTTTTTTTTTTCTTCTTCATGCTCACGTCTGCAGCAACGCCCCCTCCCCTTCCTATGCACTGAGTCACTTTCACAACTTTCATTACTTCTCTGAGGGCAGCCTGAGCTAGCTGGCAGGGGAGATGGGTGTATATCTCCTAGCTATAACCCGTAGTCCCCAGAGGGTGGAGGTCAATGAGATTAACCTATAGCTCCTTTTTCCGCCCTTCATTACACACTCCAAATTACACCCACTTACAGACGAGGAAAAGGAAGACGGAATCATATATGGGCTGATATCTATTTAAAATCTAATCCCTTTGGGTGAATTGCTCAGCCTTTCCATTTCTCTTATGTTCCTGCCTATTGCCCCCAGGCTCCATTGTGCCGTGGTGCGCTGCTGTGCCGTTCAGGAAGGTGCTATAACCTCGCCCTTGTTCGTATTAACTTTAGTTTCATCTGCACTAACAGAGGAGACACTTAAGATTATAACTCCCTCTTTTCTGTTGTTATTCCTCCGTTAAACATTATTGACTAATGGCCTATTGCTCTGTTGCCACAAAGCTAAGAGCTTGGTTATTTAGAGTAGATTCTTTCGGTTGTACCTTGCTGTACATCATCTGCTTCTAAAAGAGAGATGTTCAGGATTTTCTTTTCTTGTAAATCAATTCACCATGCCATGTTTCTTAACCAAAATAGTTATAAATTTATGGACTGAAACAGAAATAATGTGGATTTATGACGGCTTGTGTTTTCTTTCCTACAAAAGAGGTTTGATTACGGAGAACACAGCATTCGTTCCTAAATAGGCAACCGCACAGAGATTTTATTACTGCAACCTAGTATACCGTGCAGTACCTCCAAATCTCACTGCCTTGCACCACACTATTTGTTCTTCTGTTAAACTCCAGCATGATGCTTTAAAGGTCCCATGGATCAGATTTCATGTTTTTTTAGTTTTTGGCTCAGCGTAAGAATAATGTTCTTTGTGATGTTTCACAAATACATATACATTGGTCAGAAAATAAGGTAAACACATGCGCTATAAACAATGTCTGGCAAACAGGGCTTTGATATGCACATTTTTGTGTTTGTGTGACGACTAACAAAAGCTTGGACCAAATCATCTGTTCCCAAACTACAGGTGCACCGGTCAACCAAACTGCAAGTATGTCATATGTCATGAGCAGCGGTCTGGAAAATGACAGCGTATACAAAACACAGGAAAACTGCTTAGATAAAGAGGAAGTTGAAAGGAACCAACATGGGTATGACAGATGTACAGTATATATATATACAGGGGATGGGGAACTGACTGCTAGTTGGTGCGCAGACTTCCACAATCCACAACGATGATTCACTTACTTCAAAGAGCTTACGTGTTTACATTAATTTGTACACCCCCTGTTGTTTAGTTAAAAGGCTATTCATCAAGTTATTTCAGAGAACTCGCAGACAGAACAACTGCAATGCTGCCCCCCGATTGGCTGAAGTCACCTGCTCGTCTGATTAAAAGGAAGCAAACCTGCTGACTGCAAGATTTACAGATCAAATGCTACAATGTATCTTGATTCTGTGTGGGGGGGGGGGCAATCAGAAGCCCCCACTGTGATGAGTTTACCTTGAAACTGAAAAACTCAAGGGGCCTTGAAAATGCACAGGCAGTTTGAAATAGGAATTATTAAAAAACAATACGTTTTGGAGTAAAATATATTAGTTATTAAGATCAAACGACAATGTATAGAGAAAGGTGCCGGTCTTAGTGATGAGCAGACATATCTGACTGCTCTACAGATGGTTTTAGTGTCTTTTAGCGTATCGTTTCAGTTTTCCTGCTTCGTTGCCACACCTCTACCAGGTGCTACGCCAGTTACTTAAAACATGAAACAGGAAATGTTCGCAAATAGTTACAAACTAATACGCCAGACATTTCCCCCGGGAATTGGTGGAGACCAAATGAAATGTAAATGGTGTAGGAGCCAAATTTGTAGTGTGTTGTTTGTTGCATTTGCATGTTCGGTTAATTAGAAGCGTGTGCGTAATTTCACTGTTTGCTTGCGTATTGAAATACATGCGGGTTGCAGACTGACGTCACACAGTTGTACGTTGTCCGGACAGTTTTTGGACCGGGTTAATTTGATAATGTTATGAAAAATATTTTTCCGTGGAATGCCGATACTCATAGGAAGAAAGGAAACTGTAATTCAAGAACTTTGGATGAATAAAAGACATGCTTGCTTCACTAACGGAACAGAGTCAGAGTCGGGAGCTATTTGTATACGAACAGAAACACGCCTCAACTTAATGTTTACGCTCTGCTTTCACTACTTTCGGAACCTAACGTTACAAAGGGTATAGTTGATATAAATTGCATTCATTATGTAAACTTAAATATGACTCCAAATGAATGTATATGTTGCTCTGTTTTTATATATTTATATTAGGACACACACAATGTAGCTATAACATACATGGCATGGCATGTCATCCTAATATAATAATGACCCTGATGGGCCGCCTAAGGCTTCTCTGCCTGTCTAAACAGAATCACAAAGTTTAGCTATTTTATCATTTACTTTTTCTTTACAAATATATTACATGTATAATAGGCATAAGCAATAAGCATTTTCTCATTGCACATCTCTTGTCCTCGTCTGTTGGTCTGCTTCCAGTGCAGCTTGTTTTAAAGAGAGCTTTTATCCAATCAGATTCAGCCCCTGTGTTTACATGTAAGAAAAGCGAGAGGTCCTCTAGTGCAGTGTTCCCCAGCCAGTACCGGTCCGTGGGCAATTTTGTACCGGGCTGCACAGAAAGAATAAGCGTGAGCGTGCTCCCACCAAGATCGCTGCTCTAAGGAGACTTACACATTAAAGTATACAGGGACAATATTGTTGATTGTCATAGTCTTCAACCAATCAGATCTTTAGTTTGACATGTTGGGCCTATTTTTTGATGTGCCGATAATACAGATGTAGCCTCATCACGTGCGCTCTCATTGGTCGGTGGGCCAGCGTGACTTCTGTCAAACAGAAAGCCACCTAGCAGATCTTCGTATTTGCAGTAGCGTATTTATTGGACTATTGTGTTGTTTTTATTATATAGTTGATATTGTTCGCTCTGATCTAAATAATATTTGAATGGCCTGTGCTCTTTGAACTTTCAGAAGTTCTGATCAAGTTAAAGGCACTCATCATGAACGATCATAATAATGCCACATACCACTGGAAAGCTTAGAGTCTGGGCTAAAAATACAAAAAAGTTTGAACATGCCCCAGACACAATTCAATCACAATTTATAAAATATCAAATGCAAATTTTGGAGACTGGAAAACCCATCAATTGAAGCTTGAAGTTAACAAAGGAACCGAGACACCGAACAGCAAGAGTATTCCACTCTGATTACAGCGATATTTATAACATTTCTCTCAGACAAACCTTCAATCAGAAATGCTCCTTACCTTTACCGTTTTTAACAAAAAAATGTCGGGGGTTTTCAAATACTAAACGCTAAGCGGATTTCTGTGTCTCTTCATAAGCAAAGAACTTTGGCACTTCCCTCAGGGAGCATCATCCCTCACTCTACACATTACTGATACTTTTACATCTAAGCACACTCGAAGGTATTTTTTACTATGAGACCTCAAATTGTCCAGACAAATCCTATAGTTGCAGAGCTATGGCCGTTTTAGTGTGTAAATACAATTTTGAGCAGAGACCGAGAAAAAAACCCCTTGGCCCTGAAGAGTAGCTTTAAATGGTATGTCAATAAGCATTTCCGGCCATAAATGTGTATGAACAACAGACAATTTGGATGGGTACTATACAAGCTTGCCTGTGCCTAAATCTAGTAGTTTATATAATGTTAGGCCCTTATATATTCTGATTGTTTAGGGACCGTATCAAGTTTTCACACTCAGCAGCTTGTCCTCCTTGCCCCCCCCCCCCCCCCCTCCCCTTCGGGCTCCATGCTGTTTGGGGCCACTCGCCTTCAAGCTGCATCCACTTGTAGTGTATAATAGACAGAGGCTTCCACCAACAGCGTGCACATTAATCATCATTAGACGTACAGTTCAGAGATCGCCCCAAATCGGAAGCCACCGTAAAACAATAGGAAACCGTGTTCAGTATTATCTTAAAATTAGCGAAGATGAGCAAATTTGTTTGTCGGTGGGCACCTCCGAGGTCTACTAACCGGGGGATGGTTTGACTGATAGAGCGTCATTTTGGTGGGTGTGACGGAGTAGGCAGCAACCAGGGCCCATGTAACTTCCTGGTTATGAATAGCCGCTGTGGAAAGGTCAACGTCATGACAACCCTGTGATGGATGTCACCGACGTCCAATTAAATCCTTCTAAAAAAAGACGCCTCTAGTGTGTGCTTATTAAATATAAAACAGCTACATCAAGAGTCTGAGGGCCCGCTTTCTCTGTGCTTAATGCCGACTAGGACAACCAAGAGCATTTTTTAGTCCTCAATTATTCATGTTTTTGATGAGGGGGGTCAATAAGGGAAAGAGCACTCAGTATGAATGTTTGGAGCTATGCGCAAAGGTCACAACACAAAAACAGACACACAAATACACATCTTTTCAGACGTTTCTAACTCTTTTCTCTCTGGATAAACAGGGCAGAGCAAAGAACAGCACTCCCGTGCTTTGAGGAATGCAAATATTTGTCGCCAGGTTGTTGAAGCTTTCCTTTTTTTCTGTTTTGTACGCGTCTCTTTTTCTCACCCCCCCCCTAACTAAACGCACACACAGGCTGCTTTGAGGAAACTGGGACAGACAGGCAACCCATGAATAAGAGGATGCACGTTTTTTATTTGTGTATTATGTGGCCCTTTGAAAACCTCCAGCACATCCACGTGTGCACGCACAAGTGCACGTAGACACACATGGGCCAGTGCTCAAATTCAGCCACCCAGCCTCAGTTTCCTTCCTCGAGTTCAGCAGTAAAAGTCCTCTCACTTTTAAGTCTACCTTTGGTTGAACTTATGCTTTTCTTTTTTTTCCCCATGTCTTGTGTATCCACTCTGAAATTATAGATGGGGATAATAATAATAATGTCATTTTGTACCGGAATCTTAGTCATTACCTGCAGTAAAGTGCTTCTAATTGATACCACCAGAGAGATAATGATTACAATGCCCTCCAGGAACATATTATTGCAATATTAACCTTTGTATATACTTTTATGCAGAAGACTCTGGCACATTAAAGGATCTCTAAATCTTACTTGTGCGGTGTAATGCCATTACAAAAGAATGGATACTCGGAGGTGTGCCCTTTTCCTGATTAAGTGTGTCCAGGGGTTTGCAGCCATCTCCAGGAAATGGATGACATGGAGGTGCAATTCTCTGTGTCTCTCTCTTCTCTTACTGTCTAAAGCTTTCTTTCCTATCCATGCTACCCTTCATGGCCGTGCACTACAGATAACCTTTCTTTGTTCCTGCGCATGCGGGCAAAAACGTTTAAGTGTTTTTTATCTGTTTCGTATGAAAAAGTGGCTGCAGTCTGTGATATCAATCTTTGTATCAGTGTGCTCGTTTATGTGCGCATCCCCAACATTTGACCGACACACTGCACAGCTGCTGTGCCACACTCAGTTGGGCACCACACACCCACCACCCCCTCAAAAACAGCATCCAAACCAGAGGCTATATTTGGACACAATGCCTTCACCAGGATAATTAGCCAACAAGCCATGATCTCTAAACATGAACCACACTGCAACAACATTCAACTCTTATTAATGCCGCACCATGAGGCACTGCATGTATGTGAAATACAGCAAGTGTATCTTCTGTGTAATTTCTTAGTATGCTCTGATATCTTAGAAAATCAAAAAGGGCAACAACAGCAGCAGCGAGCTCATTTGAAGTGTAAAAAAAGAAAAGAAAGAGGGACCTTTGCTTAAGACATCTCGTTGCAGCAGGGACCACAGTGCTACTGAC
Organism: Gasterosteus aculeatus; assembly: GCF_964276395.1. Lineage (NCBI taxonomy): Eukaryota > Metazoa > Chordata > Actinopteri > Perciformes > Gasterosteidae > Gasterosteus > Gasterosteus aculeatus. The sequence goes on from NC_135700.1 coordinate 2,176,601, forward strand.
AGAGGGCAAATGAAAATAAATTAATTCACTGAGCACTGTTGTGTGTCTGTGAGTGTGTGTGTGTGTGTGTGTGTGTGTGCGGTTGTGTGTTTGTGAATCTGCGTGTCTAACCCGTGACACAGTTCAAAACGGCTTCTTAAGACCTGGTGACACAAGACAGGAAATCGGGATCTCTGAATACTCTGGAAGCCTCTTGGCTTGGCCTCGCACATGCCAGGCCCTTAAAGCCCTGCCCGCCCTCCTTGCAGTGGAAGGCGTCAGCCTCTAGTGGGCACTGTACCGAGTACAGGTCTAACCTTGGTAGGTTTACAGTGATGTAGTCCTGTTGGAGGAGTCACCTTAGATATATGTTGTGTCTTTCAAATATGAAACCATGATATTGTCAAGTGGTAAATAACCCCCTGGATGGTCCACTATATTTAAGAAAATCCATTTTCCAATTCAAAACTTTGAGAAAACCATAGTATTCATAACTTGAAAAGTGACTAAATTGCTGTGTTTGGATAATGTGACTGAAAATGCCTGTTGTCCAGCTATTGAAGTAACAAAATGTACTTTTACTCTTGTTACTGTAACAAGGTCTATTTTTCGGATCCTTTTTTTAGTAATTTTTTTATCATATAATTTTCATTGTCCCATCCTTTCTGGTGCTGTCAAATCTTTGACAGTGTAAAATTAAACTAAGGATGGTATAAAATTCACAGGGAGCTCCATACTATTAAATGTTCTGGTTAACGTTAGCATTCATGTATCTCTGCAAATGTTTGGAAAGGAAATTAATTGCTCATTCAATGCACCACCAGACTAGCACGTCGAGTAACCCAAATCTACCGTTGCAGGGCGCTCTTTGAGATCAAAATGTTTGAAAACAGTGTTTTCGTGTGGTAGCACGATTATTTAATGGATTGGTAATATTTTTCAAAGAGAATGTGCCATGGAGCAGATTTTGTAGGACTCTGCAGTGCACAAGGCAAAATATGCAGGTTTAGACAGGTGAGAGCAACAACCTACTCACTGATGGATGTGCTCTCTGAAGTGAACAGGTACTGTGTGCCCTACGGTGTTGAAAAACTGCGCAACATGTGTCTTCGGGCTACAACCATCTAGTCTTTTGTAATGTCCGTACCTCACTGTGTGATTTGCCTTGGGTTTTTATTCAACCATTGAATCTGCAAGAAGTGACTAACTAATTGATACTGTGTTTTATTATGGTTTTTCTGTCACACTGTTCTCTTTCTCTGGTTAAATAGACTATAATGAGGAGGTTATTCTGTATTTATAATATATATAAACTTTTGTATAAACTGGCACTCTCTGTCCGCTGGTGAGAGCGTGCTCACCGGTGTCTGTGCGCACGTGTCTGTGTGTGGCTTTGTGTGAGCGGGGAACCAATCATCGGTTCCTATATTGTTTACAGAATCTCTTTCACGTTTATTTGTAGAATGTAAAATAAAATGCTTTTGCCAAAATATCCCCATTTTAACTTTGTCTCTGTTGCGTTTCCCAAACGGCATTTGCATTTTTAGATCTCTTCAAGAATTGAATACATCATGTACCCTTTTGCCTCACTCTAAAAATTGAAATGTAGCGCAATAACTTTTGCTCAGTACATTTTAACTGAGCTTTAACTACTTTTTACTTTTACCTACCTAGTACAAGAGTGCTTTTTCCATTGCTCGAGTAAAACAACTTCAATCACCATGAAATATTGTAGCACTCTTTACTTCCCTGCTGTTAGAACATTTCTTCCATTGCCTCATCATGTCCAATTAAAGATTGTTAAATAATCAGTTTTAGTGAGACACAACCTTGAAACAGGTTATGGATCCCTGACCTGCTGCGGGTCCAGTCGTGGTCTCGGGGCATTCACCTGAAGATCTTGACTATGTACACAACACACTGACTTTTGACCCATTGCTCCCTTTTTAGCATCAGAATACTGAGCCACTGTGCCAAGCCAGTGACATGGTTGAGGGTACAACAGCGGTATTTATTGTGTCGGTGGTAGTGCCAGTTGCATTTGTCCTGCAGTGTTCGCGCTGTGCCATACGTCCTCACCAGCTTCTGTTTCTTATTTCCAAGGCTAGAAGATGGCCTGGAAAGATGGATAGTTGGCCAGGATTTTTTGGGGGGTTTAGTATTCATAGTTGTAACACAAGGCCCACTTGTCCTTGACTGCTTGTTACAAATAACCCACATAATTCCCTCAGGCTCAGAGATAATTCACTGATAATTTAAGGCACTGGTACTGTGTAGCATTTCTCTCCTAACACACAAGGAAATCAGTGCATTCCTCAGTTGTTCTCGCATTGTTTCCTTGCTGCTCCTGAGCTGACACTAACCTGTAAAGCATATTTTTTCTTCTGGGTAACGAGAGACTGTAGCGTAAGTGTAGACAGGGGTTAGCGTGACTGAGCCCTTTTGTGGCATGGCAGCACCTTGCACTTTATCCGCCGCTTAGCTTCCCTTTCTCACTGGAGAGGTGCATTATCGGCTGATTTAAGGAAGTGCTGCTGAATCAGGTCAAGGAGGTGCTGGCAATTGTTGGTGAGGTAAAAAAAGGGCCTGTAGTGCCAATGCTCACTGGCAAGGTCTAAAAAAAAGAAAAGAAAAAAGATTAAATTTAGTCTGACACTGAAACCGTTTAATACCAATAATTAGACCATGTATGAATGTAGCAATGAACATTCTTACTTAATGCAATTTCACAGGACCTATTCTATGGTGCATTTTTGTACTGGGCCACTATAAAAACATAGATATTAGTGATAGTCTTCCCACCAGGGAGTCAATGTAATCCTACAGAGCATTAGAGAAAAGGAAACAAGAAGGAGGAACGGACAGGAAAGGAATTGGAGAGGCAAAGGAAAGGAAAGGAGGAGAGAGTAGGCGATCATGGGCAAACACAAGGGGAGAGGAGTAATCACGTGTGTCCGGCGGAGGTCACCACTGGTCTGCAGGTTCTAATTATGTGCTAATAGCCACTGAGGAGGTCATTTGGAGCCATTAGCCAGTGCCTGTAGATAGTTAACGGCCCAGAGCATAACCCAGCCTCCTTAATGTTCCCCGCGAGGCCGTTAGCACTCCGTCACCAGCCAGCTAGCTGCCTCGTTACTGCGATTAGAAACCTATTGATAGGTAATAGTAAAATATGATAGCACACTATCCGAAAAATATGGACTCTGGTGGAAAGGTGAGAGGACAGGAGACAGTAAGAGCACCTGCCCGAGGGGGGAAAGGTAGACTGAGGGGAACAACTGACTGATTAACCAAACAATAAAAGTTTAGCTTAATCTGGAAGTGATTAGAACGTTCCAACGCTTTCCCATGGGTTTGTTCAATGCAGTGGGGGGTGAGTCCTTAAGGAGATGAAATATGACTTCATACCATTGGGGGCTAGGGTTAAGGGGTTTGGGTGCTGTCCTGATAGCTAAATAACTAGACAGTGACTTTTCAAAATAAGGCCTACAATTTACGCTCGTTAGATGCATACAATAACTTTTCAAAATAAACTTCCACCCTAGTCTTACTTAGTTACAAAGTTTACATGTGCAACAAAACAACTTTTATTTTGTGTTAACTTTGGCGGCCCTTGAGGACAAAGCGGGAGTGTGTCCGAGCACCAGATTCCCCTTCGCAAACCTAAAACTTTAGTGTATGAGGGTCCCCGTTGCTCCGGTTTGCCCTTGCCTCCAGTCCGTCCGACGGGCTGACGATATGTACCCGGGTCTCCAGCAGCCCTAACTACACCCACTTTTGAGACAAGAAGTGTAAACCATTTTAAACCATTGATGGAGCTTGTGATGCTTCATCTTTTGTTGCAGAGCGTCTTTGGCAGAGTTCAACCTGGAGTTAGCAAATAGTGAATGTCACACGGAAAGGGCAGGTCTGTCGATATCAGATGCTGGAACCAAACGTCAGCATTTGATGAGGTAGGTGTGAATGGGAGTTGCTGAGCTGAAAATAAGATTTCCCCTCAAAACATGTATACCCTGCATTTTCTGATAAATGCAAAAGGCTGTTTAACAGCACCATGATTGCATAACTATCTAAAGAAACACATGCATGAGATGAAGACAACGTTTCTTTGCTCTTAGTCACAGATTGAAAAAGAAATTAAATCAGAACCAAAACAAGGACAGACATACCATGCAGATCGTTGTTCTTAATCAATTAGAGTCAGATGTTTTCACTTAGACATATTTCTGCTCTGGGCAGCCGTTGATTCATATGATTTAAATTAAAGACCTGCTGGTTTATAAGTCAAATGCAGTATACTTCCTGCTCTCCCACATCCATCAGTCCCAGACCAGTCTGAACTTGAGCATACACTCTGTCCAGGCAAATAAAGAGAAATACAGTGCTTCCTGAAGAATCACAGATTTGTCTGTGATGAAATCTCCAGGCCGGGCTGTAAATATTTGCCTGTGCTGTATTTGTGTGAGCGTTTCATTAACGATCCGAGCTGACAAACATGCACACCCATTGACCCCAGTCATCGAGGGAGGGCCCGAGACAGTAGTGTGTATTTGTTGAAAACGTAAACGCCTCACATGAGGGATTGATGTCACCGACGGAGGAGACGAGTGCAGTGGAAATTAATCTGGTGTGCTAAATGTTTTCCATAGCCAAAAGCTCCTGGCTCTTATTTGAGGGCCCTGTCACGACTTGAAAGTGTAATTGATACAAATTCTAAAGTTTAATTTTTAAAGTTTACAGTCACAGAGGGTTCAGCGCTCCGGATTGTTTAAAATTGCGCTCGCTTCCATTCGGTTAAAGCAGGATAGTCTGAAAAAAAATGTGTTCATCAAAGGGTTGCTACAAATTAGACTTTGAGAAACTCAATTTGAAGGGAAAAGAAAAGCATTTATTTCTTTTCCTCTGGGGGGGAAGCCAGAGTCCCTGCTGTGTTTGCATTTAAATATAAACCAGGCATAATATCTGACTTTAATGGCACATGCAGTCATACAGGGCACAAACACAGAGGCACGCGCTGCACATGCCATATGCATATACACCACCCCCACTCCCACCCCAACTTCATAATTTAGTAGTTCCATCTAAACTGGCACAGACAACAGCGTGAAACAGCTCTTAGATTGTTGTGTCTACTCTCTAATAGTTGAAATTAGCAATAAGGCCTCTGGAGATGTCGGAGCACAGGCGGGCATGTTGTAAATCTGGGTCCAATAAGGGGCCGAGGGGGTGGTGGTGGGAGGGGGTGGGGCAGAAAGTCAGAGGGAGATGGCCAAAGCAGTGGAATAACATCTTAATCCATCTGAGAAGTGAACAGTGGCCGGTCTGTTTTTTTGGAGCACGCTGTCTTGGATGACTCCCAAGCAGAGGGGCAGGGAGCAGAGCCATCTTCAGCTGCTAGTCACTAACATGGCAGTAATAAGGCAGTGATGACCCTCCCAGGACTGGCGGCCAACACTCCCCCTCCCTACCATCCCTTCAGCACCCCCACCCACCCACACACACACAGGGCCGTGCTCTTGAACAGATATGCAGTCCAGCACCGGATATCTCTTGATATATCATCATCACTGCCCGTGCATTCATTCCATGAAACGCTTAAGCACCCATGTAAAAATGTAAACGGCACAGACCAAAATTTAACCACTAAAGCTACATGAAAATGTGTGACATTAATTTACTCACTGAAGGATAATCAATGAGAGCAAAGAACTTGACTGAAACAGCCCTCAGGGCTCACAGAAACCAATGCCATCCCACGTTGCACTGTCAGACCTTTTTCCTGTCCGCTTTTACGGTGTCATCCGAATCATCAATGTGCTGTCACGCCGAGAGGACTGAAGGATATGGGCTGGGAAGTTTTCGGGCACATGTCTGAAAACTCTCAACACATAAATATTGTTCATTCGTATGAAACTGTTTCGGTAATTTTAATGCCCAGAGGTGGGTTCAGCCCCTTGTTAGTGATCATTAGAAAAGGACCACGGTTTTATCTTTTTTTTAAATCATTATCTTCACAGAATGCATTCATAGTTGCTTTTATCACCCTTAAAGATCCTCGTGTAGTTTCAGACTCTGCACACAATTAATTCAAGCCACTGAAATCCCTGTCAGCCGCCACAATGTGGCTGGCAAACACTTTTGCGTGGCTACTTACACATATATGGTGGCGTGCTGAGGGTACCAACCCTCGCTGCTATGCATTGTTAGAAATTTGCATGCTTAAGTCCATATGGCAACTTCCTTTTGACCTGCTTTCCCATCCCGGATGCATTGTCAGGGCTGTCAGCCGATAAAGAATCACTTGACTTGCTATAACAAGTTCAAAAGGAGCTGATGACGCGCTGTTGATCCATGGAGAATCGGCAAAAGGAACACCCCTACTGCTCACTGCTATCACTCCCATAGAGATAGCCATATTATTGATGGGGGAACAGTTATGCTAATTCCTTTAGGGAAGGAAACTCCTTTTTTGTATTTTGGAAAATGCTCAAAAAATAAAGAGAAGGAAAAGAAAAAGAAAAAAAGTGAATTTCATACGCATCAAGCTTAATTCCATACAACCATTTAAAGGAGCAGCATGAGAATCAGATTTTCATAGCGCATAATGAATGCAGTTTATTTTAAAGAGGAAGATGTGTTTTGTCTGGGATGGGAAAGAAGCCGATATTTAGGCTACCTATTAACTTTCAACACCCAAGCAATATCGTTAATTAAAAGGAATACAAGTATCAATAAGTCAAATGAAAGAAGAGAGACTGCTTATATTGAACCAGTTTACATCTCAATACGGCTGATAACAACTATGTCTGCATGCACAAAAAGGTTTAAATTAAAAACACGAGTGAATATCTCTGAACTTCAGCACATTCCTAAACGTGATTATAACCATTCTAATAAGATGTATAAGGTATTGTGTTCACCCACAGATGGAGTGTCATGTGCTCCCGCTCTCTCTCACTCTGACTGACCATTTACATGCGTGTCTCTCTCTCTGACACATACAGCATGGCACAAGCGTCGTGGAGAGGGGAGACGATCCGCGTGTGTGTGGAGACGATGCGTGTGTGTCTCTGTTCGGGAGGTGGGGGTCGTTACGCACAGGGCTGCTATGAATATGACCCAGAGATATTCGATTGTGCGCCCATGTCCGGTCCCGAGGACATCCGATAGCATCTCAGTCAGTGGCATTAATGTGTCTCTCGGTTGGACATTTTGAATAATCGGGGCTGTCTGCCGTCATGCTGCCACTAGCTGTCAGCAGCCCCGTCTGTCTGTCTTATCACACTCGCTCTCCTCGTGCGCTTCCAGAAAACAAGCTGTCCTTGCAACAGAGCACTTGATACTTTTTTTAAAAACTTGTATTATTATTATTATTACCAAACCGTTCCCATAATTATCCCGTAATCATTATATAATCCTATAACAAAGCCTCTATTGAAGTCCTGTCTTTTGTCAACGCTGAGACACCGAATCTATAATTGCATTATTCGGCGTCCCCCCCCCTCCCCTCCCCCTTATAGAAGCATAATATATCAAAAACATTCCCGCAAGCTTTTTAGATGCACAAAACTTCGGCCTATGTGGGACGTCTTCTTGCCTCGCATGTCTGTCTGTGTGTGTGCGTGTGTGCGTGAGAGAGTGTTTTTACGCTTCGCGGAAAAGTTTTGCCAACTTTGTTGAGGGGTTCTATTTGCAAATACCTCCCTCTTCCCCCCCACAAAAATCCAAAAACATAACAAGTATTTGGTTCTTTTACAGACAAAGTGTAGGCGCCGGAGAGGTGTGTGTCAGATATGCACTCATTCACCAATTGGACCAGTCGCCTTATTGATGTATCATATTTTCAAATAATTACGCTCATTCCCTATTGCGCTCCCCGACAGTAAAAATAAAACGTCAATACATTGAGAGAGGGTGAGGGGGGTGTCCCTTTTTGTATGCATGGGGATTGGCAACACAACGGGCTTATTTACATTAAATGCGCCACAAGGTTACAGTGCAGATAGATGAGCGTCATTTTTATCACTCATTACTTCTCTTAAGCGGTGACTGGCGCTCAGGACGCGCAAGGGAGGCAACACTCATTTATCCTGGAGTTCTTTTAAGGCGAGGAGAGAAGAGGGGGAAACACTCGAAACAGTCCACTTGGAAAAAAAGGTAAGGAATTCTACTTTTCTTTTTACAAGTGTTTTTATCAGCTGCATGTGTTCTTTTTTTACGCGGACCGGGGTTGTTAAGCGAGGCAATTTGGGGAAAACGCACGGTGCCAAAGCGGCGAGGCTGGCTGTCCGTGGATGTCCACGCACAACAAGGGGGCACATTTAACAAAAATAAGAGTGTTTGCGGGCAGTTCAAGGTCAGAAACAAACTAAGGCGCAGGAGAATCGGCGTTTTGGTTTCCGTGCGCCGGGGAATGTAACCAAGAGGAGATTATTTCTCTGTGCATCAACTGCTGTATTTCTCTTAATCCCCGCGTTAACGGCGAATACCGCAAGACACCCGGGCTGTATCCAGCTATCCGGCTCCGCTTTCTACAATGGAGTGCGTTTTTTTTTTTAACGGTACAATGCAATTTACCTACCAGATAGGGGGAGTCCGAGCTGAAACGATGAAGGGAATATGCTGATGCCGGGTGATCGGCATCAATGCAAACGTTCACCTTTTAGCAGGCGGCGGCAGTGGGGGACAGGGAAACACAGCGAGTAATAAAGCCGGAATATCCTCTTTCCCCCCCGTTTTTTGTTGTTGTTGTATATTTGTAACTCGGGATGCTTGGCAGGGAGCAGCTGTAGGGACAGGTTGGAGGAGTGGACGGTTCTCTAACAGGTCCGAAGCGCACTTTTCAACACCACCCAGACATCCGTCGACAAGATGATCCAGTCAAATCGTACGGACATGCCTCATTATTCAATGAACACAATCTCTCGCAACGCACCGTTCACGCGCAGGAGTTAGCCGGCGCTGCGCCACATTTCAAAGGTAAGAACAAGTGTGGAGCTCGTCCGCACCACTTGGGTTGCTTTGTTTTCTTATTTTTTAACGGGGGGGTCTTGAAGTGCATTACTCGCTGGGAAGTCAGTTTTTGGGGAGGATTGGGGTTGTTGTGTGCGGGGTGCATCACTACAGCTCCCCCACCCCCAGCAACCCCCCCACCACCCCGACGTCTCCCCAAACGTGATTAGAAAATAACAATTATCTGGAGCAAGTGATGATCGTAAGAAAAGCTGCGAGGCAACCAGCAGCTGGGAGCGAGGCACGCGCGCGCGATGCCCCGACACTTTAAAAAGCTCACGCAAGGATAAAATAGATTTTTTTTCTCTTGGAAGTAGGAATGAAATAAAAAGTTGTCTGTGCGCGCGCGCGTGTTCCTACTATGTAACACCGCCGGTGATGTTTTTTAATTATTGCGCCTACAGATAATAACTAAACAGCACGAGACTTTTCTTTTTCCCCTTAAAAAAGTCCTGCCTGTGAACCCCCCCGCCCCTTCCCCGGCAAGAGCGTGCACGACAAAACTTTTCTCCCGACACCCCGGCACTTGTGCCAATAGAGAGAGCCGGGATTGGGGGCGGTCAAGTTTCCCGTCGTGTTTACCGACCATGTGTCAGAAAGAACTTGAGACCTGCCATTTTGTGCAGTGATCGACCTCTCTTAAGAATAACAGCCCCGCGTTCTGCTCCGACACAGTGGCGGTAAACAACGCGTCTCCACGCCGGTCAAATGGGCTTTTTTCTAGCTGGAGGGGCGACGACGACCCGCTAGCACTCTCGATTGCGGGGTAACATGCGGGTTTAATTGGGGGGAGAAAGTTCGCGGTTAAAGGCTGCAGGGGGCTGATAGATATCTCCTTTAGGTGGAAATATCAAATGACGGAGCCCGTAAAATAAATGTGTATTTTCTTCCCGGGAATGGAGGAGGTCGGATGTGACACGTGTCAGCAATTATTTTCCTTTTAATTCCCCGCAGGGTGTTTTATTATTTTAGCACACCCTGAAGATCCGGCAGGTTGAGTGTGTTTGATGAAACGGTCGCCGAATTCCTTCGTGTCCGAATTTCAGTTTGGAGTGGCAGGGTGCGTTGGGGTCTGGGTGGGGAGAGGGTATTAAATTATCAGTAATATGTGGCACCAGGGAAGTTGCTCGTAATCCCATTTATAATCCTCTGTCTCCCTGTGGAGCCTGAGTTGGGAGGACTTTTTTTTCTCTCTTCTTCCTCGGAAGTGGAGTTGACCCCTGAGTGGTCTGACCTGGGTTATCCAGCCACATCCGACCAGCACAATGTCATCCTTCTTAAAATACCCTACAATGTCTTATCCCGTTGTTTCCCACTGTTTCCCTCCAACCTTACCCTCAAGTGTTCTCCAGCCCGGAGAAAAAAAATAATATTGCCTCTTCCTCGTATTCATTGTGCAAGGAAAGGGGATAAATAGATGTAGTGTGCGATTTGAGATACTGTCATTGTTTAATGGTATGCACAGGGCGGATATTATGTCTGAAATAGTGTCTGGGCGTAAACCTTTTTTGTCAGCTCCTTTCATTCCCCCATTGGAGATGCAATAGCAAATGGATAGCTGCACCCCCCCCCCCCCCCCCCCTTCCTCGCAGACCTTCTGCTGGACGTCTCTCCATGCCGCAAGTGGAAATGTTGTCATGCTTCTCGAGTGAAATGTTTTAGGAAAGATGCGCTTTCTTTTTATTTTAGCAAAAGGCCTCACTTTTGCCGACTGGCCTGTTAAAGGAATTTCTGTTCGTGAATTTTTGTTGTCAAGGCCCTCCGTGGTTTGTTTTGGCAATTTATTTAATATTCATTAGTCCCACGCAGGATTTCCTGCATTCATCCACCAGTCAGGTTACATTTTAATATTACATACGACCTGCTAATGAATTATCCAATTAATTGTCAGCGTTGTTGTCTTTAAAATAATTGTTCTAATGAAATATGCAAGCATTATTTGTCCTCACTTCAAGTCAAATGGAGACGAGTTCACAATGTTTAGGGAAGGGATTTCTTTTCATTCTGGAATTAGATTTATCGCAGCAGAAAGAGGCGCAGCACGCACCGCACACTCAGACGGCTTCTCCAGCCGCAACTTTCCCCATCGGCGGAGCTCCGAATCCGCTCTTCGTGAGCCGCCTCTCTCCTCTTTCTTTGCTCTCTCCAACCTGTGCCTGTGTCAGCTGACTGACTGCAGGGATACACGTCCCTTAGCCGAACACCAGGGTGGAGCGAGTAATGAGAGAGGGGGGGCCTGGCATGCAAAGAATGGCATCGAATCAGTCCCCTTTTCACCAGGCTGTCAGTCAGCCACTCGGTTCAGCGTGGAGGAGACCCACTCCACTGAGGCCGGTGCATGGTTTGCACGATGAGTTGTACTAAATCGGATTTCTCTTCTTCTTTTCTTTGTTTTAAAAAAAAGTAAGAAAAAATATAAATAAATCACACACTCGTTAAACAAATGTGCATAAAGAGAGCGGCCATCCCGTCGCAGGAAATGCAGCGCCATAGCGAAGGGGTCGCATAAATTACATAATCCAGCAGTGCGGTAAGTAATCAGTCGGACAACACATAATTCACGTCATGCTGTACCACTCGCACCAACATGTTGCAGGCAGGCCGGTGGATCCACCTACTTGTGTAATTCTAGGGGAGAAGGCTCTAGCTGCACAGGCTGCAAGGCCATGCAGGGCCCCCAGTCTGCTGGGATCAGGACGGTGGGGGGCAGGCCAGACCAGACCAGCTTTGCTCATTAGCCAGCCATTAATTAATATGAGCAGTGATTGTGAAAGCAACCCCCCCAGCACAGACACACACACACACACACACACACACACACACACACACACACACACACACACACACACACCTGTCTCTGTCACCTACTGGGGGGAGGATGTGGGTATTTGTGTCCCTTTCTTCAGTTCCAGTTCTGATCTGCTCTTACAACAGTGCAAGGCAGTGGTATCCATGTATCCTGTGTGTGTCCTGCGGGGGTTGGGGGGATGGGGGCATAGTGGGTGTTAAAGGTGCTGGAACACACAGGCGTTAGTGTGGGATGAGCCTTGTAGCTCCGTGACCTTGATCTCAAGAGTTCGAGCCAGAAGATGTCGACGAGACAGGCTTGCAGTCGCCGCGTGAAGCTAATAGGACAGGCACAGACACACACACACACCCACACCCACACACTCTAGCAAAGGCTTGGACTCAAAACAAAGGATGTAAATTCAAGATGAGATTATTCCGACCACAAAGCGTCATTCGGTAGATTACACACATTAGACAGAAAACCTCAGTTGGATTTTGTTTGTTGAATTTTTGTCGTAGAAAATGTTCTGATCAGAACGTTGTGTTCTTCTACGGAACAGTTGTGATTGGTCCCAACTGTGTTGACACGAATGGCCTAAAAGCTAGTATCACTGGCCTCTGCTCATTGCTGGGCCTTTCTTTTGGTCAAATTAATAAACGATAATTTGATCAATGTTTACGGGAGGTGCTGATGTGAAGGAAGCCTGGTCATCATGTTCCAGTTGTATCTTATTCAACTTGACATTTAACATGTTGCTTTTGTACCAAATTAGGCCAAAGTCAAACTATAAGAATTACTGAGGTATTTCAAAAATAGACGAAGCAAAGGGTGAGAAAGACATCTTTTTACAGAAATTAATATTAGCTATCAATTCTAATTCTAGCAGGAGGGATGCTTTGCTTCATTGAATCTTTGTTTAAGTGAGAGTTGATGTGTGTGTGCAGTGTTTTAATGTGAATCCCTCATCCTCTACGTATGAGCTGGAGTGTATATTTTCCCCAGTATTAGACCCTGATCAGGAGTAATGGAGAGGCCGGGGGGGTGGGGTCTGGATGGTAATAGGGGGTCCAAGTCGTCTCAGTGAGAGATAAGTGGGAACGCAAGAAGGTGATCTATTTTTTTTCAAAAATCTCCCTCTCCCGCTCTTTTCAGTCCCATAATTTGTCAAACAAGGGTGACGGAGTTTTGCGTCTGCAACAGCGTGCACGTGAGCGCCACATACTGAGTGTGTGTGTGGGTACGTGTGTGTTATAAATTAATTTACAGGGCTCAGCCTTGAGAAATCCTAGTGTCCAGGCACTGCTCCTGGCCTCTGCCCCTTTCTCTCTCTCTCTCTCTCTCTGTCCATGTCCTGAGAAAGAAAAGAAAAGTAAATCCTCACAACCCTGTGATGTTCTCCCTTTTGTTTTATACAGCTGAAGGCGTTATTGAATCTGGCTTTAGTTTGGTGTCTTTCTTCCTTTTGTTTGTTAGCATTTCATTGTGTAACGCCAGGACCGTTTTCCCCCTTTGACGCGCCGATTGGCGCCGTGTTTTTTCGTCGTGTCACTTCTGTAGAAAACAGTTTAGCACAAACAGGCGAGCACACATCACTCAGACGTCCTAAAGCACAGAATTGCTACCGCTTAGCATTCAGCCACGCTCGGCTAAGACAGCGGTAAATATCTCTGGTGTTGATGACATGGAAGGTTATACCTATGTGTGTGTGTGTGGCAGGTTACGTTCGTTCACCCACATCAAACGTCATCACGTCCTGTCAGCTCTTTAGCCTCTACGCCTCGCATGTGACCTTTGTAAACTTTGCAGACCCGCGCTAACGACAGCGCCAAAGTAGCACAAAATGAAAGGGGGGGGGATGCTGGAGAGAGGACCTCTGTACCTTTAATTATGATCAAGAGGTTTTCACCAAAAGACGGAGGCGTTGGTAGATGTGGCCCCGGATGGCGTATATTGTGTTGAAGGATTACTGTACACCGTTATAGTGCATATTCAACTGCCTCTGCAGCACCTCATCTGCATAATTGGATCTTTAATGAAACTTGCCTTGTGGAACAAAAATATACAAAAAAAGGTTTTATGAGGTGTGTGTGCGTGTGTGTTGGGCAAGGGGGGGGGGCTAGGGTAGGGCCTGAGAGTATAAGGAAGACAGAGAGAGAGGGTTGGTGGGGGCGCAGTGAGTGACCTGCTCCGGCCCGCTTGCATATCAGCGGCAGTGCTACAAATAGGATGAGAAGTGACTGTGAAAGCTGTACATTCCCCGCCAGGTTCGCGGGTTAAGACTACAATAGCGGGATATTCTCTAGCCCCAGGAGGGGGGATTTTAGCTCCTCTTCTGTCGACGCTCATCGTTGCACCTACTTGTTACTCAGGGACGATCCGTCTTTTGTAGAGGAGACGATTCGGTAGAATTCCTCAGTGGCAAATATTTTGACATTGCCTAATCGGAGGCTGTCGTCTTTTTGGGGAAGGGAGGTTCGCAGCTTACTCCCAGCTTACAAAGCAGTACTTTTTTCTCGCTCACATGTGTGTGTGTGTGTGTGCAGGTATGACAAAACTGCTCACACGTCTAATAATAATATTATGTGCACGCGCATTTGTCCAGAAGTTCTCCTCACCACTTGTTTGTGGCTGTGGCGACACATCCGTCTGATTGCTTAATTAAATTGCATGTCCCGGTTCCCCTCGGCCATCAGGAGGTGAAGGTTAAAATCCTTCTAGTGCCACTTTCACGCCAACGTGAGGGCAATGGATAATGGCGGGTCATTTGTCTTGTCTCACTGAAGGATCTATTGCTTTGTAGTCATGGCGAGAGAAGGGAATAAAAAGAACTATTTGTTGTAGACAAGGTGTTAAGACAGTTAGCGAGTTATTCCCCCACCACACCACCCGTTGAAAAGTGGGAAAGGCCGGTTGTTAAACGGAGTGCTGCTGTAACGTTGACGGCGCATTAAAGCGCTTTGGTTCCCTGCGCGTGCTTCCACTCCACATCCGTGGGAGTGGATCATGTGTCAAAGCGGTTTACAGGTGGCTGCAGGGCACGGCACTACAGAGAGGTGGAGGGAAGGCGGGCGAGGTTCAAGTACCTCAGAGGCTCCGACGGCACTGAACTGAGCAGCGGCAGCAGCTGAGAGGACCCTTCAAAGCCTCCTTATCGCACTCCTCACTCCAGTGTTTTTCTCTTTCTTTCTGCTTCTTCTTCTTCTGTCCCTCTGCCATCTCTCCATCCCCTATCTCCAATCTTGTCTCTCATTTATCTTCCTTCTTCACTTCTCATTTACACCATCTGCCACTCTGGACGCGTTGCTGAAAAATGCCCACCCCTTGATAAAACGTTACCTTATTAGATTCCTGGGGGCCACACCCTGTGAGCACTGTCTAACTTTGGAACGGTTTCTTCTTTAAGTGGTCCCTATGCCTGTTCTTTTTGAGCAGATACAATTGTAGATGAGGAGACACTCCACAGAAAGGGACATCAAATTAGTACAATTCCCTGTTCGTCCAGGAGGTCATAGCGGTTGCTTTTCCTCAGCAATCAGTACCTCCCAGTACCTCACACAGATCCCTCCAAACCATCCATGTATTGTTTAGGTCTAATTGTAAAATATCTAACTTTTTAAAGGAACAAATGGCAGCCCGCAAACATTCCTGTTAGCCTACAAAAGCACATCCACAGACCGAGAAGAGATAAATATACAGTAGGCAGAGTGATGACAGGACAGAGCGGTAAGAAAAAAAACAGACAAGGAGAGAAGGAGCGAGACAGAGAGGAGGGATGATGTACTTAACGGTATCTATAGGCTTCCTTCTCAACAAGCTGCTGCCACAGATCCGGGGAGCCCGCGTTGATAAATTTGGTTTGATAAAAGTCACTGAAATGCCGGCCTGTCTGCACACCTCTATTAAGCGCCGGTACATTTGTCACAGCCAGTGGAAGTCAACCAAAGGGTTTTAATGTCACATCAGGCTGAATTAAAGACTCAATCGAAAGGCCTGAAAGGTTTAGGTTTTTATTTCAAGTGACAGTGGTGGTGGTACAGCTGTGGCTGGCGCTAAAGATTACTGGGCTTTAGTCGATCAAGGCAGTCGTTTTACATTTTATATTTGGCTTTTGGGAATTTTGTGATTATTCGTTCGCTCATTTCAGCCTGGATGCTCATTTTGTATCTGATGACTTTGAGCGAGGGAGGGTGTGTGTGCGCGTGGTGGGGGGGGGATCTCATGTCTGCCATTATTTCCCTAATTCATTTTTTTTAATCAAAAGAAATTATATCTATGCAGCATTAATCATCTGCTTTCCTTAATATAGCATACTGAGGGAGCATTTAAATAAAAAGAAAAAAGAACAGCTGCATTTAAAAGAAAACCCAACTCTCCCCCTGAGAAGACCCCTTAATACCACATTACTGCTCTGCATTTATGCAAAAGTAAATAAGTAGAACCCAAAAGGCAAATGAGCATTCCGGGCGTTAGAACACACAGTCTTGTGTAAGCGCCCGGTGCAGCAGCGACCACATCTCCGAGGCGGAGCTGCCACCAGGCGCAAAGTAAGGCTTGCTACTGTGCTCTTTTTTCTTCTTTAAAAGGTAAATACATGTGTTGCCCTTATTTGAGGACGGAACATTCGCCTTTTATTTTCTGGAACATCATTCCCCTGAGACAGAAAAAGGGCCTCTGTTAAATACCAGGGAATATGTTGGACAAGCTTAGGTACAACAGAGAGGGGGCTGAATGTCCCCTATGCTACTCATTTTCTGTGGAATTAAAAAACAAAAACAAGACCTGTGTCTCTCCAGCACTTTCACGTAGACTGCACTACCCTTCCCCCCCAATAACTCCAAACAACAACTGCCAGTCGCTGATGAGACCGCCGATGACGATTCATCCCAAAATATGTGAACCCTCCGCTTCTCCTTCTCTGCCGTCCACGCACTTGATTCCCACCTGTGTTGTGTCTAATTAGGTAAAATACACATCACATGTGCGTGGGCGCACGCACGTGTGTTTGTGTCAGTGTGTCTGCTCGCCGAGGGCTGTCAAAAAAATGTGTTTTTCAAGGTGGCAGCTAAATAATATTTATCTATAATTTATCTGCGTTATTACCGGGGTTGAGTTGAAGAAGAAAGCTCTCTGCGTGGTGGGAGAATTCCCCCGGCGCCCGACTCTTTCCTTTAATACCTCTTTTAAGTCATGAGATACGCTCCCACCCCTGCTGGAAAAGAATACCTTAAACAGATCTCCTGCAATTTCCGACAATTTTCTCAAATCATCGTCTTCTTTTTTTCTTTCTTTTTCCTCATTCTATTTTCAAACGGCCCACCTCATCATCTTCTCTCATTTTCCAGGCCCCCACGCGCCTTCTTTCTCCGCTTTTGGTTTTGATCCATGTCGTTTTAGTTATTATTATTCTTGATCGTGAGCTGCAGTTGTTTTCTTCCCCTCAGAATTCTGTCTCTTTTGTTGTGTTGTTCACACCAATCGTAGTAATGGGGGGAGAGTCAAGTGGAAGGGCTGCGGCCCGGGCCCTTTTTCGGCTTGTCTGTCGGCTGCTTGGGTAAACAGGACTGTCAGATCTGCACAGAGAGAGAGAGGGGGGGGTGGGCGCATCTGCATCCATGGCGTGGTTGAAGGGTTCCCACTCTCGGGTCCGCTCACTTGTTTAAAGAAAGAACGGCAGCACTTGAAATGAGTTCATCCCTCAATTAGAACGGTGTGTAGTGGTAACTGGCAAGTTCTCCTTCTGAAGGACAGTGTTATAACATCTTGGCCCTTATTTCTGTAGGCTCATGTGATTTCTTTAGGTAATGAGAATTCAAGTAAAAGGTTTGCTATGATCCTGCGAAGTTCTGATATAGTTGAGGATATAGGATATAGCAGAATAAGAGCAAGTGGGACAAAGAACCAAACATGCAGCAAGACTACTTTGCAGATTAAAAACCAACCTGCTGAACTGTATGGCATGGCGAGACAGCATGGCTAAATTATCTTCACAGATCAGTGTTATAATCTAAACAATATGAACATCTCTGAAACATGTTGTCAAGACAGCCAACACATCAGTTTACCATACACGGCCAACACGGTGTAGTCCACCCTTTAGTATCTGTATGACGCACCAACTCCCAAGTAAACCAATTGAAAGAACCCAGAGCTGTGCACGTTGGGTTGAATAACGTCAGGACTTTCGAATCCCAGAATCCTGTTCACATTCTGAGTGAATATAAAAGTAAGCGCAATTAAAACCATTATGACACATCAGTTGTTCGTCACGTGACTTGTTAATTGCTCGGTAGTCACGTGAGTCGTCAGTCAGACAAGTTAAAGCTAGCCACACTCCTTTCTCAATGATTCTGTCGCCTCGTTTCACTAACGTCCTGTGAAGAGGGAATTTTATTTTGGAATGACACCACTATAATAAGTTGACAGGCAAGTCCCAGACACATACAAACCTGTGGAGCATCATTATTTGGGCCACTCGGCAAGCACTGGAATTTGACGAGGTTGGAGTGAACGCATGACAACGGGTCTGTGGCTGTAGCGATGTCACTGTCGGCCCACAACTTTGGTCCGTATTTCAACAATTCTTCAACAGTTGCCATAAGATTTGGCACACACATCCTGTTCTCCTTAGCGTTATTTTATAATAACTTCATCTTCATCTTGCATCATTCCCAATCCTATGGTTTCTGACAAATCCTATCAGCACAGACAATTTAAAATCACGTCACCTCATCAACGTCCTAATGGTAACTTTAAAATGCACATTTTGGGGAGTTCTTTTAGCTCTTCTATTAGGCGTTACGAATGGTGCATCCCAAGGAAGCACTGCACCAAATCCATTTGTTATTGTCAAACATCACCATATGCTGTTACCGTTCGCTACCTCTGCGATTACGCAGTGTTTCCCCTATCATTATATTGGGGGGGGGGGATGGTGGGGGGGGCGCTCTGAGCAGTGGAGAATGCGTTTAGGTGTCCCTCTTAGCCCTCCTACCGTCCCTGAAAAACCTGTAACCCTAGGGAAATCACTGGATCACGGCCTTCTCTCAAAGTGACATGAGAGCGGCGTCAAACGGGGGACTTTCATCAGGCTGAGTCGGCTCAGAGGAGTAATGGTCTCCTCTCCAGGCGGTGTACTTAGCACGAGTGTGTTTTTCTTCAAATGTGGCTTGTGATAAAAATGTAAGGCCGCAGGTGCTGACTCCTAAATGTGTGCGTTTTCTTCCGCTTCCAAGAAGTGTGTAGCTCCTCAGCGTGTACTGGTACCTATCGCACATGCAGGGCCCAGCAGAGAGCGGCGGAGGTCAGTCTCCTCCTCAACACCCTCTTCTTCATCCAATTTCTGTGACTGCGGGCGGCTGGTTGCCGCGCTTTTGTTGCCGGGGGTAATCTGTGAATGGATCTTAATTATGGAGGTTCGGCCTGTTCCCCCTCTACCCCCCTTCCATCCTTGCCTCTTCCTCTTTCTCCTTCTCTTCTCATTCTTTCGCTCTCTGTCTTCTTCTCTGTACATGCTTTTAATCAAAGAGTGTAGTTAGCTCATAATGAGGGCGAAGGGAGCAAGTGCGCTTCTGCTTACACATGCTGCGAGGCTTCGAAGAGGAAGAGTAGGAGGAGAGTGCGGAAAGATGGGGTGGTTGGAAGACAAACAAGTACACACTTTCCATGACTGTGTTGTTCAGAAAATCCTGAAAAATTCATTTTAACTTCGCCCCTAAAACAGACTTGTATGGAAAGTATGGCTGGCCTTTAAATACCACAAAAATAATAATACCAATGTCATCGTGCTTGGTTGAAAGATATGCAATATTAATACACGTTGCAAATGTCATTGAAATTGGACTTATACAAGTGCACTCATCAAACTCTAAAAGCATATCATATCTCAAGATGCACTTTTTTAAGTGAGACATTTTTCAGTCCTTCTTGAATTTAAAATATTGCAGAACATACACTGCCTTGCTGCTGATGAAATAACGATTTCCCAACATATTTGGAATACCGCTCCTTTTTGGAGCACTGAAACAACATGTGACATATAATACAAAGATAAATCTGCTGCCTCTTCACACAGTGCGCAATTTATAGAAAAAGTTGGCGTTATTCTTTTGAGGAGCAGTGAGAATGGCTACGAAGGAGGTAGGAGTGGGGGGGGCGGGGCGCAGGGGGAGCTCTAGGGTTTGGAGAGAAAGGGAGTTAGATGGGATCTATTACACATAAACAGCCTAGGCATTGATGAGATGATCCGATGAGGATTAGGCCGACAATCCTGATGGACACTGAAAAGGTGACCACACGGGTAGGGGCGTGTGCGAGCGTCCGCGTGCACATGTGGCCTTGTGTGTGTGTGTGTGTGTGTGCGTGTGGCTCGCAACACAATAGCATATGCCGCATGGCCTCATTATTATACCCCTCTCCATGTACACACTCACACACACCTCCTCCTCCCTGCACCGCCGCCGTCGCTCCTTAGGGTCGTGCTGGGAGCCATTTCCAGGTCACAGCGAGGCCAAAGGTCAGCAGCTGGGGCACGAATGCCAATCAAAGAAGGCTCCGCCGCTTTGAGACGCTCTTGTGAAATGTGTTGACATCACCGAGCCGGTTTACGTTGGCTCCTGTCCTTTCTTTGTTGGGCAGGTTGTTTCTTAATGTGAAGGATAGAAATTGAGGAATTCAACAGGTTATATTTCCCCCTGACAAGACACATAGGCCTGTCGCAATATGCAATGTATTGACTCATCGCACCTATATATGAAAATGAGGGCGATAATTTTTGGTGGTGCGATATTCATTTTACATATAAATGAACGTCACCAACATTTTAGTGCATCGCGCTGTCCTCTTGTCTGCTTTCATTGTCGAAAGCGGAGCCGGTGCTTTGGCAGAGCCTCCACACGCGCACACGCAGAGCGGATACTGACAGGGAAAGGGAATGCGTAAACCCACTGTGTTATGAAGTGTTATTTTTCGTGACATCTATAGATAATTAGGATAAACAAGTCCAAATGGACTTGGTTATAAAGCCGCAATCTTCAGCTCCGGTGTGGGAACATTTTGGCTTTAAGCCGAACGAGCCGGCACGTCGACTTTGTTTAAAAACTGTGATAACAGGCAACACAACTAAGTTAACATTTTACCTAAAACAACGACCATCCGCCAAGTCTTTCAACCTGAACTACTGTCGGTTCCTCCGGACTGCTCATTCGCCTCTTTGGCCGGGAGGAACGCAGGGCGACATCCCTGGACCACTGCCCTGCGTTCCTCCCAGTGTCGGCCGATTGTTAGCGGGACCAAACCGCTCTCTTCCTGCAGCTACGTAGCGCGATGCCCTGCCAGGGGTTGACACCCGCTATCCAATTTTCTCAAACCCTACCGCATCGCACCAAGCCGGCTTTGCCCACTCCGTATCCCTTGCACTTATAATTTTTTTGGTTTTATTTATTTAGGATATATTTTTTCACACTCTGATTCTAATGTCTAAATATCCTGATGAATAAAGAGCGTACTTGTATTGCTATGCTGTTAGACCATAAAATTGTCTGAAAATTGCAATAATATCGTTTATTGCAATAATAATATTGGTGCAATAATCGCACAACACACATTTGACATTGTGACAGCCCCCACCTCACTATTAAGCAATAGCCCAAAACAGTGCCAGGTTAATTTTTTTAAATGTGATTTTCTTATGTTTTATTTAATTGTGAATTTCTTTGGATTTGGAACGAAAAATGAAATAAAAACTAAAAGAGAAAAAAAACATTCCAAAGATGAATCACTACTCGTGTGGTCCAATACTAAAAGGACTAGTTTAGTAATCCAAATTGTTACGAATGTTTTGATGAATTGTGTTTGGAACCAAAAGTCAGTGGTTCCACTTGTGTGATTATTGGCGTGTGTCCTTAGCGTGCCTTCATACCAAGCTGTTTAATATGTCAACCTGGACGTAAAACCTTTGTTGTTCCTGTCCGTTAGACCAGGGGAGCTGTGTAAAGATTATTTTCCATGTCTTTTTTTGCCCAAAACGTCATATTGACAATCATGTAACCTGAGGTGGGAATATTCTCGTGTGAAAAAGTGTTGTGTGAATGTTTGTCCATCTGCAAGATAGTTTGTGAGTTTTGAGTGTGTGTGTGTGTTACAGTGAGGCTGCCAATTCCTTTAGGGTCAAGGGGAGGGGCCAGGGTTAAATGGTGTGACAGGAGAGGTCAACCCTGATTGGCTGCCAATCTGAAGTAATGGCCAGAACAAGAAGAACAAGAAGAGAAGTGCTTGTATTCGGCTTATCAGTGTGTGTCACTACCCAACTCCCCCTTCCTATTTTCACTCCCCCTACTGTCCCCTCCTCTCCCTATGTCCTTATATTATTAAAGGTTGCCTCCGTGCTTAAGTAAGGCAAAGCAGATGGCCCTTTTCATAAATCATGCTTATAAGATGATTGCAGGCGTCGTCGCCCACCATTCTCTTTTTCACTTACGGTACAGTAGTGCTTACAGTTTTTTCCTTAAGGCCTACTAGGCTGTAGTTAGAAATGAAGTATGAATAAAAGAACAAAAAAAATAACCCTGAACTTAGATTATTTCAGCACAGTTTGAACCCTGAGAGCCGTGAGAGGTGAGAAGATGGGAAAAAATGCAAAAGCTACGATAACTTCTCCTGCCGGTTACTGCAGCAAAGTTGCTCAGAACAGGATGTTAAATATATTGTACAGGGGAGGGAGTAGCAGAAGGAAGAGAAACGTGTATGTGTGTGTGCGCAGTGGATTATGTCTGTGCCATTGCACTATTCCTTGATGTATGCACCATGTCAGGCAGTCATTGTCTCCTGGGTAAAGAATGATAGTTCAAATACCTAGCATCTCTCCCCTGGTGCTCCAAATGCTCGCCTTTGAAGTTTTTATAATCCATCTGTCATCTGCGAGCAGGGAGGGCACATGTTCTGTACCACTCAATTACCAAATTCTCTTTTTTGCCTGCTACACTGAGACAGGAAGCAAATAATATGGGCGACCCTGAAAAAAGAGGGGAGAGAGAAAGGGCACGGGCGGTAGGGGGGTATAGAAAGAGGGAGGAATTGCTTGAAATCCTGCGTTCCTGGCTTTCTCACGCACTTGATTGTGTCCCCTCGCTGCCTCTCATAACAAGAGAACAAAGCCTGTTTGTTGTGGGTGGAATGCCTAAAATGCTTCCTACTGTTACAATTATGAAGAATTTGATTGAATGTGTATTGTTTCAAGGGCTTGGCGATTTTGATCATTTTTTTTATAATGTTGGATTGTTGTTCTGCTCCCCTACTAGCAATAATAACCATTTACCTAATCAAATTCCATTTGATATAAACATTTCATTTGTCATAAGAGCTGGTAGATGCTGTGAAAAAAAAGAAAACAAGAAGTAGTGTTTTTTGATTATATATTATTCATTAAAGATGGGTTCTGATAGGCTTTTTGTCATGGATATTCTAATAAAGTTTGCTGCAGTTCTTGGTGTTGAAATCGCCTTTAATTGGCGTACACTTTGTTGTGAGTCGCTTTTAAACTTCACTGATGCGACTAGGAGAGAAAAAAAGAGAAGAAAAGAAACTTCCAACAACCGTCTGAGAAAATAACAACAGCAGCAGTTGCAAATTACGTCTCTGAAACATTTTTCATTTACATACGCCACAGGCCCCCTTTTAAGGCGTCTACCTTTTAATTCTTTTTCATATTTAACACCCGATACAAAACAATAAAAAATCCTCAGATCTCTGTGTCTGCATCCTCGTTTACATCCCAAACCCCCCCTTCCCCACCCGAAAGCATCCTCGCTGGGAAGAAGATGAAAAGATTGTTGTGAGAAACTCGAATGGAAATTTGAGATTTTTTGGTTGCATTCGAAATATATATATATTTCTGTAATTGTATTGTACAATTTATATATCTTCATTTGAGCGGAATGGTGGAGGGGTTCGTGTTGGCTTCTTTCTTCCTAAATAAAAGGCAGCAGAACCCATCTGGTTGGGTGATCCACGGCTGGTCCTCTTGTGCTCATCGCTGAAATAATACTCCCTCTAATGACTCCCGCATATTCTGAAATCTCCCTTTTGAAATTGGTCTTGGCAGATTATTTGCAGGTACTTGAGTTGCATCTGTTTGCAATTTTGCAAATGTGGAAGACTTTAATGCCGGGCAGGGGCGGGTAGCGGGAGGAGAGGCTATTTCGGTCCCCAGGATAACAGCGGCTGTCAGAGGGACCGGGCTAGGCGGCAGCCGACACCCTGACCCACATGCCGACTCGTCTTCACCCAGGTGCCACTCTGCTTGGGCAGCATACTGTCTATGGGGCCACGCCTGGTTCTTATCATAATATAACATCATGATGTGACTTTTGTTGGTGGGACTACGAAGCTTACGCAAAGGGAAGAACGTAAGACAGTGGGTCAAGTATTTCACTTGACAGGTTAGAGCTTTTTGTTACTTTAGACTTGAGCTCCACAACACAGAGGGAAATATTTCACTTAGTGACATTTGTTTGACAGCTTTTGACAGCAAATAGATTTCCCCTACTTTGTCAAGTTTATCAAGTCAAGAAGCAAATAGCTTATTGGGTAGAGAGACACACAAAGCTGACACTTCTGTCTGTTCCAGGCTCTAGTAAAGTTGAGATGATGGTGACGCGTGGTTCTCACAGGTTATGAACGAAATTAGGATTTTGCATGAAAACATGATCCACGTGGCAGAATGTCAAAGCTTCCTCTTTACTGACCATGGAAGGTGTCAATGGAAAGCATAAGTATCATTTTTCTTCTTTCCTCACAGTTACTTCTGACATTTTGAAAGATAGATTAGATTAGACCCATTGTACACCTGCTTGTGTTTGCTGTTGTGAGCTAGTACCAAACATTGTACAACAATTTCTACCTCCGACATCATGATGTCAATCAATCTGTATTTTTTAATGACATGGACAGGTTGTGTGTGTGGAGCCAGAGTCCTCTGGAATTTCATTCTAAGCCCGCTGTACTATTTTAGCCGTCAGATCAGATATGTAGAATTTCATTTAAATCCCTCTTGTAATGGTTCTCCAGTCAGATATTCCATTTCACTGGGGAATACGTTAGCACAGAAGCTAATGCGGCTCTAACCTCAGCTTCGATGACACTTTTACTGAAGTAACACTTTCAATGCAGAACTGTCACTTGTAATGAAGTATTTTAACAATGCAGTGTTGCTGCTACTTGTATCACCAAAAGGTATCATCTCACACGTTGTATCTAGTCCTTCAATGAATACGATATGAACATGTGATTGCACATTATATACTGTGTTCCAGACTTCTCTCAGGTATTTGTATTATCCAGTTATAAAGTGCAGTGATCAGCGAAGCTAAACCAAAGCTGAAATGATTGTGACTTCAGTCCTTATTATTTCTACCATGTGGTGAGCAGCTGACCAGCTTAAGCCTCCCCCTTTATTCCTCCGCCCCCCCTTAGAACTGTAATAAGGTGCCCTATTGTCCTATGGCAGGGTGCTCCGGGGCCACAACTGAGCCCACCCGGCTCTGTGTAATTGCATAGGTGGTTACAATTATATTAATTACATATTTCATCAACATTGTTTATGCAGCCGCACGGTAAATGAAGAAACTTTTAACTCTGTCTTTTGTTTTTGAATTTCTCCCCCCCCCTCCAATTCCCGCCCCTTTCCCTTCCTTTGCCTTTTCTTTTCTTTTTTTTGTGGTTGTTTTATTAGGAGTGAGGGGAGGGGAGGTGCCAGAGGAGGAATTATGCTGAAAGTGTATGCCTTGCAACTTTTCCCCTCCCTGTTGGAAATGTTTATTTGAACAGTAAGCTCATGATTTGAATATTTGTAATCCATGCTTAAATTTACAGGCCAGATGAACTTTTTGGCACAGAATGGCAACCATAAGTAGGATTTTGAGAAAAGCTTTACAAAATTTTAAGCCATGTGCAAGGCTTATATAATTTAGAATGGAGGGGGCGGGCGGTATGCGCAAATAAAACAGGCTCTGTCTTATTTACTTTTGCTCGGGCAGGAAGTAAAACGAAAAAAAGTGCATTATATGGCGCCATTAGTGATGTCTTCTGTCCGCACTTTTTTACAAGACATGAAGATGAAATTCCTCGTGTCGAGGGTGTGCTCCATGTTACTTGTGCCACCCATACTGTAGGCTGGGAGGTGGGTGGGTCGCCCCCGGCGGGTGGCACAGAGCAGTAGAGGGAGAGAGAGGTCACTGAAGCGGGCAAGGGGGGGAAAAAAGGAAAAAGGAAGGCTTTCTTAAATGATGCTAATCAGTCAGGAGGGGCCTGGCCCTCTCTCCCTCATCAGCATGCTGTAATTCAGATGTGCCCAGAACCTGGAATTAAATGTGCCACTGAGAGGCAAGCGCGCGCACGCTATCGTGCCTCCGTGTGCCTTCGCATCCTTCTGTGCGTGTGTGCGGGCGGCGTGTTTAGGGGTTAAGTAGAACCAAATTAGTGGATGGGAGGACTCACGGCGGCGGCGGCTTTCTGTGTGGCTACTTCTTGGTGAATGTCAAGATGATTTAGCGGCTCCTCTACTGGCCGTCTGTCTCTGAGCACTGGCCCTCCAATCACCGCTCCGGGCTGTCGGCTGCGTGGCCCTCCGCGCAACAAATAAATATTAAATTTGGCACTGGGTAACTTTGGTCCCTGGCAGGAGTTCCACGGTCTGAGAAAGGAAGACGGTGGATCCCAGAAATCCTGAAAGGTAACACGGGGAAACTGGTCTTCTTCTGCGGTGTCTGCTGATGGCGAAGAAGGCGTTTCATTACTGAAATAATTCATTGGGGGACTTTGCAGTGACTATATACACTATTATTATGTAACCAAAACCAATGATTTTTGGATCGGACGGGCAATACTACTATCAATGCTGACATCTATTTAGCAACACAAACTGCCCCTTCTTCTGTTAATATATAAAAAAATAAGCTCATAAAAGATAATATGTTAGTATAAAAAAATAAAAAGCACATAGAAGCTTATAAAATTGTCACTACGTAAGACTTACAAAATCTTCAATGCAATACAATTTGGTCTTAAATCGGCCAAATGAGTAACCATGTGATCGTGGAATAAGTAAAGAAGTTGATAAATCAATGGCAGTTTGGTCCTTTTACCAAATAGCAGGTTGGGTTTTCAGCCTCGTAGTGCTGGTAAATGGTTCCTTGTGGGAGTGCGCAAAGGTGTTTGTGTTGTCTTCCTTGCCAGAAAAGGGTGTACATGTGAGTGTGTGTATTCTTGCTAACATATTGTGTGTGTGTGTGTGTGTGTGTGTGTGTGTGTGGGGGGGGGGGGGGGGGGGGGGGGATGCGCGTTCAGGGACGCCAGTTGGGCTAACAGCTGAATCACGGCTCAGCCGCTGCCCCTCGTAGTCCTTGGCAGTTAGCGGTGTGAAAAAGCCTTCTCTTTGAGGGCATTATATAGATTAATGTGCTGTGCCTCGGGCACAGACACACACACACACGCACATACACACACCCCGGCAGGGAGCAATCCTCACCGTGTGTATGTGTGGGTGCAGAATAAGGACTGTAGCGGCATGGGATTTCTGAGGTTCAGCATGTGTATACAGAGATGTTTTGGTGTTTGCGATGTTGTGCATATATCTGTGGATGTGAAAAGGGACGGTTTAAGGGTGGTGCTGGAGGGGTGGGGCACTAGAGACAAGGGGAAGGTAATATGATTGAGTAAGTGAGAACGTGGCATTCAGATACATACATGGTTGAATTTTAGAAATGTTTATCATGATTTTGACATGACTCAAGGATTAGACCTTTGATCGTTAGTAAGCAAAAATTAAGTGTTAAAGATTTTACCCCGTAGCTTGGGTTACAAGTACCTGTTATTTCCGCTTCCCCAACCCAGCAGAAGTGCAGCGAGATTCACAGATATTAGTGCATCTCCTGGCTTTATGCTTCATTAAACTGAGTCCATGTGCAATAAATACACTAGCATTCTAGTGTATTAAGCTTGCTCCTTTTTTTTTCTTTTTCTAATTTCGACTGCTTTCAGAATACCAGGTGTCTGCAGTAGCTTGGGGCGGGGGGGGGGGGGGGGGGGGTTCTGGGGCGTTGGATAGCTCTCCATCGAGGTAATTCTTTTGTACTACTTGAGTGAGTGGCGTGTTTTAGAAGGCGGCGGGTGACCCAAAGCCCTTCTGATCCTCTCTTTCTGTCCCACACCGTCCCTGCCTCTTCGCCCAATTAGCTTTTGGCGTAACCGAGCGAAGATCAGAGTGTAGCCGAGGTGATAGACTGGATCACAACAACAGCTGCTGGAAGCAAATGGAAAAGTACAACAGTGTTCCAGCTGACATTAAAGTACAAAGCTCGTAGGGGAAAACAGTACACTTTTAACTTTTCTCAGTTTTCAAGATCTCTCATATTTTGGCCCCCTACCCCGTCCCCTTGCTAATTCACTCACTTTTCCCTTATCGGGATTTTGGCACATTCCATTCAAGATTAAGCACATCTGTTGTTTTGTGACTGTGACTTCTGGGATTTGTTTGCGTGTGATTTTTTCCTCTCCTTTCAACATGTAGCGCCCATGAACGCACGCGTGCGGATGTCCCGCATCTCCCTCCAGCCAGCGGTCGAAATAATCTACTTTTGTCTGACAACGGCATTAAGTCGTGGAGGTGCACATATGCAGAAAGCTATTTGGAAAGGGCCTCCTCGTAGCTGTCAGCTTTTATTATGCGCTGAGGTGTCATGTTTGTTAGGAAGCTGAGTGCAGATGGCAGAGTGGAAGAAATGGATCACTAATTTTAACAATGATTAATGAACAGAGATGGAAAATGAATTACATCGGACTATTGGAGGCAAGGAATATTTTCTCAGAAAATGTTAACTTGGGCTGCCAGGCAGCCGTCCGTGTTGTGGGAGTGTGTTGAGGAGGGGAAGGGGATTTATGCGCGTTTTTGTGCGTGTGTGTGTGTTTATATTAAAGTGCCCCCCTCCACCCCCCTGCATCTTTTGTAGAATCAACACTTCACTGCTCTTGCCTATTACTTTACCGTTCGCCTGCTTAAACACTGCCGGCTTTATACACATTGTTCCCCCCACCCACCCATGTGAATTTCACTACCAACCGATTCACACACTCTTTAATAAGGTAAACACAGGAAAGGTTAGACTGTCTCAGGATGGTAGCTGTTTTCTTTCATTGATATGGAATCAAGCTGGCGCGTTTCACTGCATGCTAACCGTATATATCTCCTCCCGCTCGCTCCATGTGCTATCCTCGCGGCTCCATGTTCACTTTTCGATCACTTTAAGTGTCATTTAGTTTGTGTTAGTTAGAGTGTTTCACTTCACGGCAAATATTCCTGAACGTGTTGAAGAGAGAATCAAATTGAGAGATTATTGTTTTTGACTGTGAAAATCATCGTGTTTACCTTCCATGCATCTACTATATCACACAGCTGTATGAAAGCAACGACTTGATCTGAGAAGAACCCCTCCAACACATTCAGACACATACACTCAAGCACACCATCACCCTGACTTTATTCCCGTCCCTGTCGAGGTCTGTGTCTGGTGGGCGGCTTGATAGGTAGACGTGAACTATTCTGAATTTAATTAAGGGCCCAATGGGAAAGGGAGGAAACACAGCAACTTTTAGCGATGTTGTGTTTTTGTGTACATGTGTATTGTGCGTGCAAGGGAGACAGAGAGAGAAAGAGAGAGATAGCGAGAGGGAGAGGGAAGAAGAGATCTCAGGTTACAGCAGCATATGCTAAGGACTCAGAAAACATACACATTGCCTTTGGTGAACAAGGTAGTCGGTATGCCCTTGGGAGCCAATTTAGATTGTGACTTAAGGCAAAGTCGTGGCTTTGTGTGTGAGCGTGTGTGTGTGTGTGTGTGAGTTCTACTCTTGATTCTGCGTTGAAACAGTGGTGTTGGGTAGATGAGGGTGGCCCTCCTGCAGACCCTCCACATCTGTGCGCCCCCCCCCCCCCCTTGGTTGTAGAAGTGAGCCAGCTCCACGCATGGGAATTTGTTGGACGCGTACTTCCCTCCCAGTCAGACATTTCGAGTAATAATGTACGGCATTAACGAATAAGTGAAAAAAGAGCGCCCCCTGCGCAAACCAATGGAAAGGCGGCAACGCTTTCCCCCTGATTGACAGGTGATCTTTAGAGCAGGAGCGAGCGTTTGCTGGTTCAAAGATTGAAGGTAAATATACAAAAAGCAGGAACTCTCATATTAGCATCTGAGCAAACTGCAGCAGATTCAAGCAAACGTTTGAAATGTCACAAAGAAATTTGAATGTAAATCAGGAATGGCTTAGTCAGTTGCGTAGAAATGGATCAATTAGCATCTTCAGGTTTTCCTTCTTCAGTGGAGACACTGCAGGGACATGGGTAACAAATAATTCGGCTATTTGCCTTTCCAAGCTGATTAATTGCATTATGACAATCATTTTTTGCTTCAATATTTTTGTAAAAATGTATAAAAATGCTTTATTATTTTACTAAATATGTGCTTTGCATACATTTTTAAACTAAAATCAATTTTAAAGGTCATATTTTTACTAAAAATACAATTTAAAATGTTTTACTGTGAGGAATGTCAATGTCAACAGCCAAAAATAAAATAAAATGTTTTATGACTTATGTATACATCAGGCTCTGAATGATTGGATACAAACAACCCCCTCTGTAATAACCTTCAGAACACAGATAGAAATGAAACTTTAAAGTCAGCCTCACAATTTGATAAGAAAACAGAGAACAACACCCTAACATATATTGATGAAATGTCAAATGACCGTACAGCTGAATAGAGTAAAAACAATAACTGATAGATATCACCATGAAACTTTCCAGTTAATTTCTGACATTTTTCTAAAATGTTATGTTCAAATATGTAAATGTAAAATTAACTCTTAATACAGATCTACAAATCTACAGACGCAAATAATAAGTAAAAATAAACATCTAAATGTGTAACGCAAAAACGCAACATTTGAGCATTGACCAGGGTGTGAGAATTGCATGGGTCTCTCCAGTGTCAAACCCTAACTAAGCATTCTACTTTCTGCAGGGTTTAGAAATATAGCCATGAATCGTTGTCACATACAAGGCTACATGCTGCTTTAAAAGGAGTGTCAGTCCTTCACTTCACATACTTTGAGCGGGCTTGATTATTTTTTGGGGGGTTAAGCGCCGATGACTTCAAGGCTGGATCAGATAACCTCCCCTGCTGCGCCACGTTGTGCTCTTCTCGCACTTTTCTTCTTTCTAAGAACACAGCTCTTTTTGTGTTTTGTTTCTGCAACATTTTTTGAACTAACAAATTATATATTTTGGACTTTTTTATGTTTTCCCTGTAAGATTCCCCTTTACTATAATGTCAAAATTAAAAAGTGATGATGAATGATGATAATAAAAAGTATATAGAGTCAAATACAGGTAATCTATTTGTTAGATTACTCACGGATGTGCAAATGAAATCACATCATCCCAAGAAGTCGTGGGAGAGGTTTTTTTATTAGGGGCAACGCATGTCTTAATGGATATTTTTATTTTGTCACCAGTGTTGCGAACTTGTCAAGCATTTGAATTTCATTGGGTATGTGCTTTGTTTACAGGCTCTTGTCGGCCCACCTTCCGGCGCGCTGTCAACGCTCTTCCCAACATCCGGCATCCATTGGAGCGGCGGCAGTCACACAGGTACGATCAAAGCGATTGATCCCAAGTAAAGGGGAGGATATTAAAGATGTCTGTCACACTCCCACACCCGCACTTGCCACACGTGGCGGTCACACCGCCGAGACATTGTCTCTCAGCGCAGGTGTTGGTTGCTGCTCGCTCTCGGGTACTTCCAAATTATAAAGTTAGTCATTCGTAATTTTTGCGGTCAGACGGATGAAATAAATTGACAAAAAGGGATTTCACAATAACTGACGATTCTCTTGAAACCTGTTGGATACTTATATTCAATACCGCTGGTACCTTTAGATACAGAGATACTGCTATACCTCTGTAACAATGTTTTCAAAACCACGGTCAGATAATCATGTATCGACAATGAGCTACCATGAATCAGTATTCACACTGTAACTCAGGTTTGCTGGTTGAGTTTTATGGGATTTGTTGTTTTGGTTTTCACCGTTGAATAGAATTATGTTTCACAGGCCATGGAATTGACTACTTAATTTCACTTATTGTGACGTCCCTCTTGCCAGCTTATCAGCAACAAAACCTTGTGTGGGCTTTTGGGTTTTTATCATACAATACGCAAATGTATGCAGGTAGTTTGTTTGGCACACAGCTATTTAAAATCTGGGACAAAGAGTAAAATAAACTGCGGCATTATCATTGTTTTAGGGCCTCACCACGTCTGATAGCAGATAGACCGGCTGGCTACGTTGGAGATGTCGCTAACTGACAACTCTGATTCACGCTTCTGATAATGCTAGTTAGTGTTGTCTTTTTCGTGCATTTAAAATCAGAATCAAATACGTTTTTCAAAAAGAAAAAAAAAAAAAAAGAAAAAAAAATGTAATCAAACGATCAC
This sequence comes from Gasterosteus aculeatus, assembly GCF_964276395.1. NCBI lineage: Eukaryota > Metazoa > Chordata > Actinopteri > Perciformes > Gasterosteidae > Gasterosteus > Gasterosteus aculeatus. The sequence goes on from NC_135700.1 coordinate 2,208,929, forward strand.
TTTATGCCAGATGAAAGGGCAACACTACAAATTTAGTCGGAGCCTAATTAGTGCTAACAAACCTGCCGCAACCTCAACATGAAATGAGCAACAGAACATATGAAATGTTGATTAAATGTATCTGACAAATCAAAACAACAGATGTGGCCTACTTTATTTTAAAACACTGGCTGTCCAGATGCAAAATTATTGAGGTGATTATCTAAAGACATTCTTAAGATTACCTGGGAAGTCTCCTGAAATTACCGCGATATGATCATTTCTTTAAGTGTCGGCTTATGAAATCTGTTTCTTTTGACACTGAGAAACTAGACAAATAGAAATGTGCACGTACCACCTGTCAACCCCACTCTATGTTGCTAAAGGATTCAATTAGCAGACAGAGGTGACATGGTTAACAGGTGCAAGCCATTATCCCTGGAGCGTGGCCCCGCCCGCCTCTGGGCCTGTTGCGGCGGGCGCACTGTACGCGGTGTCGCTGAGCGATGGGAGATCAAACGAAAAGTATGAGTGAGATCCGCTCCTTTGGGGTTAGGGAGACTCCGTGCCGCCATTGCCACCGCCATTGCCGTCGTACTCACACGAAAGGAAAGAAAGTGTTAATCCTTACCTTCGTCTCTGCTCTCCATCAAATATATATACAGGTCTTCCTCTCATCCTTTCTCCAATAATTACTTACCCTCTCCACACCCTTCCACATTCTTGTAATTCATAATAGACCATCGTCCTGAGAGTCAGCTTCCTGGGAAACGAGACGAGCAGGGGTCAGGCTGGTTTGTGAAAATGGATTGCTTGTAAAGTGCTAATCAATGGCAAACCTTTTGTCTTGAAGCTGGGAAATTCATTTTATAACACTTATTACAAGATTTGGAGCAGCAGGAACTAAACATATGTGGCAGCTGTCCTCTTCAGGCAAAGCCGAGCTGAATCTGAATCATCTCCCCGCTATCACATATGCCTCACTAAAAGAGAAAATTGAAGACATATTTAACCACAAATGAAATATTGGATATGATTTTTTGATCGCATCAGATGCTCCACGCATATATTTTGTCTTCGTACCTTAATAATAACGATGATACGATGTCAAGTCTCGCCTCGGTAATGTCTGCTGTTTTGAAACACATTTTGCCGGCTGTAGTTTTATTAATCAAATATAGCATGGGTGAGTCATGTCGTTTGGCTTGTGTCACATCAGAGGTATGCGGCACAGATTTCCCTCGTATTGGAAGGAGAGCTAACACATGCTCCCCTTAACGTATTCTCACACCATTTCTCACACACAAGTACTCAACACACAAAGTTGCCTACGCACACGCACACATGCACACACACACGCACACACACATATACACACATACACAGATTACTTATCAGGAAGGAGATTCATAAAAAGACCGGCACACAGACATGCATATAAAACTTTGAAATATCAGTCCTGCTGTTGGAAAAATGGGTAATGGCAGTTGCCTCTCAGGACAATGAATCCATAGCAGCAGCGTAAAGCAAAGCAATTGAGTACACTTACTGTTATATAGTTTATTAAAAGTATTAGATACTTATACTGGAAGTGTGTCCATTTCATCTGTACTTTTACTTCACCATATTTCAGAGGTAAATATTCTTCTCACTCCACTACATTTATTTAACAGCCACAGTCAGTAACTACTATATCTATATAGTAAGTAACATATGATATGATTATACATATGATTAGCTTGGAAAATATGACCTAATTTCCAACCTATTTTCGAAGTTTACAACACTGGACGTTCTGCTATATATGAAATATATATAATATAATTATTGCTACTTTTACTTCTACTTTTCCCACCTTAACCAATGGATTAGAAAGAAAGAAAAAAATTCTTACATTCGCAAGTGCATTTTAATAGGATACAATCATTTATAAACCCCATACAAATGGTCACTATTTACAGAATTTGATTGCCAACCAGAAAATGCCATAGGGCGGGCTTACTGTGATTGACAGGTGACTGCCACTACAAGAGCGGTGTCCAGCGTTTCTATTTCAGTCCTCCGCTCTCCAAATATGATATCTTCATAGGTTCTAAAAACAATAACAAAGAGGACATCCACAAATAAATGAGTGACGTCAAGAGGACTTGACAATCAGATCATGACTACGCAGTCATGATATGATGGAATGAATTCAATGCTGCCTCCATTTTAGAACGTTAAATAGAACCCTTTGTAAAACAGCGACTCTGTGCTTGAGCCATCTGCCCGTGTAGAACCGTGTTGACGTAGTCCCCAGTAAAAGCAAGCAAACTTTTAAAGTGCTTGTACTTGGCTTCACAGATTAAGCTCGAAAGCTGACCATCCTGAAGATCCAATTTTCCAATCACAGCCTTTCCTCTTTCTCTGTTTGAAGAATAATATGTTACATTGGCTGTCAATAAAATGCATTTCTTCTTGCATGAATCTTAAGATTTGAGGCAAAATAGGGTCAAGATGGAGGCCTTTTTTCTCTCCTTCTAATTCTTAGTGGTTTACACCAAACCCTGGCATGGAACCTGCTGTCAGACAAACAACAGAATGTAACCTGCACTCCCATTTCAGGATGATTTTCACTCCTCGAGCAGACGGAAAAGAACCACATAAGGTGCAGGGGTGGTGAGAGGAGAGGGGTCAATTTTCCCACTTCAATGTTGTTGGGTTAAGATTGTCAGTGCTGTGCGGTACGCTGCCCTGCTGGTATAAATACGACATGATTGGCATCACAGCAGAAGACCGACTCCCTCTCGGTCTCGTCTCTGTCTTTATCTCCCTCCATCTCTGACAGCCTTCATTTGCTGGAGGAGTGGCAGACTTGGTGGGAGTTAATGATTATAATTATTATTTTTTTCTTTTTTCTTTTTTTTTACATTGTGGGATAATTATTTAAGAGGTTTGTGTAGTTATTGTTGTAATCAGTAAAGAGAGATTAGAGAAAATCTGCATGCCAACAGATGGCACTTGGCTGTTGTTGTTGCTTCATATTAAACCCGACGTGGTACACTCTAAAGCAGGCGTGGAAGGGTGACGGGACAGTCAGAAAAAGACTAAATTATGAAACAATTTGTCCTTCACCATGAGTCAAGTTATCCCATCATTCCGTCCGAGAGAAGGAAACAAATTAAAAGTAGTTAGGGTTGTGTGTGAGCGTGTTAAATCCTAAAAAAACAACTATCCCACCAACCCACTCCTCTTCCCAGCATGGAGGGATTTTCCAGGGCTTGCTGAGAGTTGTTGGTGGGTTTACAAAAAAGCCATTCAACACAACAGACAACATTTGATGTGAGAAGGCCCGGCCCCATGACTTTCTCCATTATCACCGCGGTGCACTGCCGTGGCCGTTCACACGCAACCCAGTTCACAAAGAAGGTCGCGGGTTTGTTAGCGTTGCTCCTCTGGGACGCCGCCTGCTCTGACCGCTGAACAGCACGCTGATGCCACTTTCACTTTATTTCCACTGTTACAACTTAGATCCAGTTTCTTTGGGCATTGTTTTCTTTTAAGTCTGTTTATGGTCAGGTATTTCTTTATCAACGTGAAAGAGACTCAAATTCAAAGCGAGGCAGGGGCACTTGCTATCCAGCGTCGGGAGCAGGAGGAGCACCGAGGCCGCTGGCCTACATTCCTGACTAATTGTATAATTGGAAAAGCTCTCCAAATGAGCAAGCAAGTCTCCCCCCACCCCCACTCAAACCCCCTTCACCAAATACCTCCCCCCACTAACAACCCCCCCCCCCCCCCGCCCAACTCACACACACGCACGCATACACGCACTTCAAAGCAAATCACAAAAGAGCATTTGGGGAATAATAATAATTTTAGAAAGCGTCCAATATTAATCCCACACAATGGCATCGCTGGAAGTAGCAGCGCACAGAACCCCCCCCCCCCACACACACACACACACACCCTCACCATGACACACCGTGACATACGGTCACGACCCAACATGGCTATTTGTTGGGATATTATTATCAGATTATCAAAACAAAAACTTTGATGACCAGTAGAAATCTCAACATTGCTTTTATGAACAGATTGAAATGAGAATAATTATGATCAAAGCAGCGAGACATGATGTTACTTACATGGGTATCCAAAAGAAAACAGGGTCCTTTAATGCTGACAACACAACTAGAAATATATATTTCATCAATGTATAGCATTACCCACCTGGCTAACTATCTGCCCCCCCCCCCACCCTGGTTTCACATGTTTAGTTTAAAAATCTTGGGCCACATAAGCAGTAGTGTAAAGTCTGTTTTCCTTTGTATTTTTTGTGTGTCATAAGTCAGCTCTATTGGTCCCAATAAGAGGCGATCTACCAGTGTGCTGTGGTAGCGCTCATATTTTACCGCTTGTACTCAAGCTCATGGTCGAATTGGATTTCCTGATTTATGGCCCCTGCCACGCGCCCTTTATTTCCATGGCTACTGAGGGACATGGGGGGGAGGTGGGAAAGATGATTTCTGAGGCAGACAGTGGTGTCTAATGGGATTGGGGGCTGCCGTAAAAACGAAGCCGTTAATTAATGCTATTGATCTGCAAAAAAATAGAGTCAAATGTGATTTACATACAACGCGAGTGATCAATGCATTAAGCGATTTTTTTCTTCCCCACCCCCCCCCTGAAATCTGATTTCCTGAGTTTTCAAAGTGAAGAGAGAGAGAGAGAGTAATGCAGATCGATCGAGTCTCTCTCAGGCAAGAATACAAAGTCTTTTATAAGCCAGTAAAGGGTGAAACATACCAGGACAAGAAGACACAGTTTATGTGTTCATCTCTCACTTCGTCTTCACTTCTACCTTTACGTATTTGTCATCCCCACCCTTTCTTCACACCCTGTACAGAAAGCATGCAAATACAGTGATATTTCTGCAGGGCCAAACACAATCTGTTTCCTAAAAGGCAACAATGTGAAAGGAAAAAACAAAACAACGATAACAACAGAGGTATGAAAAACAAACACAAAAAAACACAAAGGGTGTTAAAAAAGCAATATGTTGTTTTAGCTTTTTTCTCCCTCCTTTCTCTTCCTCTGTCAAGAGCAGCTTATTATAGCATATTGATTTATAAAGCTTTAAATGTGATCCTCCATGTCCAAGTCAAGGGCAGGGAGTGAAAGAGGAATAGAGAGAAAGAGAATAAACGAGAGAGGGAGGGAAAAAATAGAGAAGTAGTAGGAGAAAGACGGGAAAAAGAAGGCGTCTGGAGAAGGGTAGAGACAGAAAGAGAGCGTCCACGAAGTGACAGCGAGGCATTTTCAGAGCCGCTCTGGAACACAAAAGGGTAATTGTTTTAGCCCAGATGTTGCTTTCGCACAACAAGCAGGATACAATGTTCCTACTGAGCTGATGAGCCCAATCAGTGAAATGATTAAAAATTGATTTTGTCCCTGTAATTACAGTATGTAAACTACTTAGCCGGGATTGCAAAGGAAGTGATTTTCTAATTACGTATATACTCTGGTGTCTAATGATTGGTTTTTTGAAGTAATGAAGAGAGGGTCCTAACGACTCCACTGTGTTCTGTTGTTGAAGGGAGAAGGCAAAAGAAGGGGAGCGTTGGGGTGGAGTGGGGGAGGGAGGTGGAGGGAGAGAACGAGAGAGCATCGTTAGGGCAAGACAGCAGGCTTGGATACAAAAGGGGGATGAAAATTGAATTTTTGCCAGCCAGTGCTAGCACGCTAACACGGGGGGCCCTGTGTTCGTATGCATGGGATCTGGAAGCTAAATGGAGGCTGTGACTTCTCATGGGGGTCGCCAGGCCCTAACCATCCCCGGCAATCTGGACCCTGCAATTAAAACCTCAGGGGGGGCTAGGGATTCAGGACATCACACATGCACGGGAGAATTAACAGCCGCGCTGGGCCACAAGCGCACAGGAATAAGCATAGAGCCCGGCCCTTCTGCTTCCCATTTAAACAACTTCAGCCAGTCCAGAGTTTTAGCCCTTATGATTGCAGCCCTCAGATGAAATACACTCGCAGCGTTGCCACAGCCGGATCTGTGTGACCGAGTCCCTTGAATGGAATGTGCACAGTGACGTTATTACTTGAAAATATTGTGCTTCACATGGCGGATGTTACTACAAACTGCAGTACTTATAGTGTAAACTATGCAACTTTTATGAGAAAAACTGAAAAATTGAAAGGTGCTTGCTTCCGTGCTGAGAAAAAGATGAGGAATGAACATGTCAAAATAAAAGATCTTTCTGGCGACTAGATTTATGTTTATCCACATGCGAAACAAGAAAGCCACCTAATTCAGCAAAACTAATGGAACTATCTTAAGATCTCAGGTTTGCAAAGAGCAAACCCAGGCTAAGTCGAGGTCCTTCTCCCGGGGATACCGGCCTGCCCTCTTCCCGCTAGAGGTGGTAGCAGCAGCACTGCTTGTGTGCTGAATTCAGTGTGGTATACAGGGTGTACATACATAGACTCATCACAGGTTGCTGTTTCTTGGGAGCACCTGCAGAGTCACAACGAATCCCCAAAAAAGGAAGCCAAAACATCTTGATCGCTCCCTAGTGGCTAGTACACCACGTTTTCAACGGCCATATCCTGTTGATTTGGTTGTGGGAAACAAAGCTAAAAGTGATCTCCATTATTGAGCTAACAGTGGAGCAGACATACCTCTATGATGTCCTAAAATCACCGTGACAACAGTTGGTTATTCTGTAACGAGCTAAACACTAAAAAGCATCCCATTTTCTACCACGCCTCTAAATGTGGTTCAGTATCCCTTTGTGATATTCATTTTTAATAACTCTTAGGATTTGCTTTGAATAGAGAGCGGGGCTCCGTCTTCTGAATAAGACTGATCATAGAAGCGCACAACGTTTCTAAGAGTGTTTGTACTAATGCTCTTAAATGTCTCCATGAATTTCCCAAAGCAGTGCTTAAGGAGTGTGTGTGCATGGCCTTAGGAGCTTTTTACTGCCAGTTGTCCATGGGGCGGAAGATAATACTGAATAAATACAATATGAAGTGCATATTTGATTGTCTATAACCATGTTGTAAGTGAAACATTAAAAACTGCTGAGAAAATGCGGATTTCTCAACCTTGACAGTTCTGGTGCCTAAGGGTACTTTTTCTAATGGTGTCTCTACGATGTTTGATACTTATTGGAAAAACTTAAGCTTAAGATGGATTTTACAAACATATTAGCCTTAAAAAGCCTGAATTTAACGTGTTTGCTTATCTCTCTTGTTACAGTCTAAACGTTGTTTACCTAGGGCGTAAATAAAAATGAGCCACAAGGTCCGATACATAGCGGTATTGTGGCATGAAGACAACAGAGAGAAAAGGGTCGCAGAGCACATAAATCATACTGCCTCCCTTCCTCTCTGCTCTTCACATCTTTACAAAGCTTAACATATTTTCTTATCCTTATCTTCTGTTCAATATTCAATATTTAATTATGACTTCACTCATTTATTTCTTTAAAGATTTTTTTATTTTTTATTGGAGAAATAAAAGAACGTAAGTTAAGCCTCTGATTATTGGGAGGGAGAGATCTATGGTTTTTTCAAGTTCCTTGGGAACATTAATAAGTGACGGAAAGCTAGATTAAGAATGCTGGGATGCGGCTAGAAAAAAAAGAAAACGACAAAGCTTTGAAATGCTGCCAGTATCACCAACTGCACTCTTCTGACACAGCTGATTGTAAGAGAAGCCGATAGCGCAGCCGGGGCAGGCCTTTAATAATTCATTTAGTCAAGCTATGATCTATCATTTTGTACCTTTTGACATGCGATATTGAAATTTAATATTGCATCAATACAAATGATGTATTGCCAGTCGTCAGGAGAAAGGATGTGGATTGCAAAAGGATCTTTGCAAATGTCTTTTCACTCTTTCGCACTCTCTTTCCTTTCCAAAGCGTCATTGTACTCGAGTAGAAAGGCATAAGAAACCTCTGCCCCACTAGTCTCCCCGACACACTCCCTTTATTGCTGGCTTTGATATGTGTGTTTAAAAAAATGACAACTTAAAACGCTCAGGGAGAAAGTCTCCTGCTCAAGAGAGAGGAAGAATAAGAGAGGTGGGAGTGGAAGTGAGAAGTGGAGGGGAACATGACAGCAGTGGTGAGGGAGACGTCACACGTTGTCGAGATCTTTGACATGACTCTTTAGAGCGCTGAAATCCCACAGGCGATACGCGGGCTGAGATGGGAGCGTTAGGTGCCGTTGCCGGTGTCAGTCGAGCCCTGGCTCCCAGGCGGCTTGGTGCGTGCATTCTGCTCGGTGAGATAGGGACGCACCGGTAGCAAATCTGGCTGGTGTCAGTCTGAAGTAGATTATACGAGTCAGAAGGATTTCCTCACCCTAAATGCTCCCGCCAAAATAGACAAGTAAAAAAACATTTAAAAAACAGAAAGAAATCCCAAAGGACAAGGTAGATTTTCCATGCCTTTAACACAAAATGGTAAAAAAAGATTTACATCATTTTCAACTAATTGCACTGAACTGGCCATCACAAACACTGGATACATTATTTAGTCTCTATCCTGACCCATTACTGCTGTTTCAGCAGTGTTTCCTTTACCTGACAACAAATACCTTTGCCAGAGAAAAAATTAATGGACAGGGTTATATTCAATGACAAGGTTTCTTTTTTCAACATTTAATGGAGCTTTTCAAAATTCTATCTTGCCGCTATACCTATGTTTGGCGACAATGCATGGTTAAGGTGCAGGGAAGAACATTTGAATTTAGTATAAAACTATAAAAAATGTAATTTTAAAAAGCAGTTGAAAGTCCTTCAACTGCTTGCATTTAATAAGCGGAAACTGTACGTTTCCTTTAAACAAGATGACATTGTAGCAACCAAGCATTGGTTAATGACGAGGTGCGAGTGAGACCTTTGGCATGTTTAGGTGCCGTAAGAGCTCCAAGTTTTGGCTCGTGTCACCGAATACCCAAGCTGTGGCTATTTGGTGTCGTCAGACTTTAGTTTGGTTTGAATACGTCCGTTCCCACCAAAAAACTGAAGAAAAAGGACTATGGTACTGCACGCGCCAGAGCTCCACTGAACTGCTGCAGACACGTATCCCAACGCCGCTTAGTCACCCTCCACCGACGGCCCACATCACATTCGCTGTCAAAAAAATATGGCTCACGAGGGGCTCGATGATTACAAATGACGGTGTTGATGATGATGGTGATGCTGACAATAACGATCAGGACAACATAGAAGGTGCCCAGCACACATGGAGCAAATCCTCACCCGTGATTTATTACATATTCAGCTGAGATCTGCCCCAACCTTTACATTTCTGACGTGTTTCCCACCGAATGTGAAAATATATCTCGAGAGACGGATTGAAATTAGCATGTGACGGAAGCGTCCTTTTGGTGTTGGATTGCGTCATCTCTTGACTCTTATGGTGAATCAGAGACGTTGACCCGACTATTACGCGTGTTAGTCCGAATCCCCGGAACTGATGCTTGTGTGCAGCTATGAACAACACTTCTTTCTCTGTATACTTGCATTTGTGTCACTGATATACAGATGTCAATTAAATGTTAAATACAAAAATGCTAATTTGGCAATGGTAAAAAGAGAAAATTAAGTGAAAATCCCTGCTTTCATGTATGGGCTATTAATAACAACCCCGCTCAGATTTCAGGGACTGCGTCTAGTGTAAACACAGCAGCAGACTGTCTCTAATATCTGCATGGCTTCCAGGAGTGTTGACCTTTAGCCGTGCCCTGAAGCCGCTCTGAACATGGAGGAAGTCTGCCATGCTTGGTAGGTGTCTGGTAGGTCAACAGTGGGGAGGAGAGACACGGCGAGAGAAAGAATCAGGTGCAATCGGGTGATGCCTTGGGCTGCACTGAGTCATGGTGTGCCTCCCAGCTCTATGCCTTATGTTAAGGCTTTATCATTTCACTTGCCAAGGTCCTGACCTCCTGTACCCCATGATCGAGCCTCATTCACAGAGAACGGAGTCACCGTCACATTCCTGACATCTGCGGTGTTGAAAAGGATTAATCCAAAGGTCTAAAAAGAGAGTTAGTTGATTCATTGCCCTCAAGGGACTTATAAAGGAAAATTCTTCTCCATTGTTTTGAATTCAATGTCTTTGTTTGTTCGTTGGACAAATCTGTATTTGTATATAATTGTCCATACACAAATGATAAATCTCAATCCCAATCTATCTACAATAATAAAACAATTTAAAAAGGTCACCAAAGCCCTTGGGGAATTTTTGTGTGTCACTTCGAAAAGAGGCGCTAAAGCGACTCTGATAACCCCTTAATATCTCACCAGGGAAAGTTTCTTACTTAATATTTTTCCTAGTCATTTTCTCTGTCGTAGCATCAGCTTCTCTGCCTTGGTCACACACTCTACCTTTCTTTCTTCTCCTTCCTTTTTTCCTCCTGCCTCAGGGGTGCTTTAGGCAGGTCGACACCTCTGCAGGTGGGTCGTGGTGGGCCAGGTGACCTTTGTCTGTCATTGTTTCGCTCCTCACACCTCACCCAGGGAGAAGAGGGAAGGAGCCTAGTGCCTTACACCTGCCATTGGCTTTACCATCAGAGCGCTGGGGGTGCGTCTCGTTTCGGGCGTGCCAAAGACAGCGGAGAAGGTCCCCAAATGGTTTGCGTACTCAGCCAACAGTTGATAGATACTACACACACAGGGGTGGCATACCATGTGCAAGGTGGAGACAGTGAACCTCCGATGGCCTTCGTATTAGTCCGTCCCCCAAAACCAGCAACTGTCATGTCGATAACCACAAAAGCGATGTCGGATTCTGGACGTTATTTGCCTCTCTCCTTCTTCGCAAGATAAATCAAGTGCGCACCTCGAGTGAATAAGGGGATAGAGATGAAATGAAATAGCCAAATGCCGCCTCCGCCGGGGCTTGATTGAGTTCAGGTGGCTGGAAAGTGTCTCACCCAGGGCTAGTTGTCAGTGAAGGATCTGCTGTCTTCTCATCTCTCCGTGCTGTAGGGCTAACTGGTGAACGCCGGCTCGCGTTGCTTTTGACGGATGTTTGTGCGCCTCCTGCGCTGGGGGGGGACGGGCCGTTGACACACTTCATATTTCAAAGACAAGGTCTGGGGAAGAAATGAAGATTGATGCGGAAAAATGGCTCGGCAACCCATCGCCCGTTCCATACATATATTATAATTTACACATACGTGACACCTTTGTGCATGTCTGTACATCTATAAATACATATGCATGGGCAAGATCCAAGGCGTCGGGAGGACGGTGGTGGGGAGGGGTTCCCTCTGTTATTAGAACCATGTGATATAATTGCATTTGATCTCCAAATAAACAGGGAATCAGTCCATCTCCTCGCAGGAGATGGCAGATGTGATGGACGACCGCATTAGCGGCGAGGACAACATTAGATTTGCTCAAAATTATTGATCTTTTGTTTGTGAGCCAAGTCGGCGATAAATAACAGTGCGCGGGAGATGTGACTCATTATCACGGTGCCAAAAGCCCAACAGACCTCTGTCAAAACACACTCTCTTCCTCCCCCTCACCCACCACCACCCTCTCTTCCTCCTTGCTTTCATCTCCGTCTTTACAAACCAATTTAATCTGTTTTTAATCCTTGCCTCTTTTTTTTTGTTACTGGCGCCTTTTAACGCGAGGCCCCACTGTCACTATCTGATTCCCTTAAATTTTTAATCCTGCGCTGATAACCCCTTATTATTACACATTACACACTCACAGGACACTGGCGCGCACATATATGCGTATACACACGCCAAGTGTGTACGCGCGGCGTTTTAGCGGCCCTTTCAGTGTTTTTATTCCTTTTTTACCTTCTTAGCGAAGAAAAAAATCCTTTTATCACACAATGGGTAATTTATATCCATTACCAGCGTTTTCAATCCTTTTCAGCGCGGCTGTCACTGCCTTTGGCACACTCGTGATTAATGTGATCTAATAATAGTCTGCCATTATATTTCCTTTAGTAAAACATGTACCAACATCCTATTCAGCTCCACGAAATTCATTGCCCCCTTAAAATATTTTTTTCCCTTCTTCTTTTAAAAAACAAGATTTTATTTCCCTGTCATCTCATTGCCTACCAGGAGGTGATTATTTGTTGGAGGGGTGGGGGGGATTTGCAGACATTCATGTTTTCATATTTCTATAATGTAGCCATAGGTTAGCTGTAAAACACACTTTAAAGACAACTACCAAAACCTTCAACTCTTTCTTTTCATTCCTTTTCTTTCTTTTACAACATGTAGTTTAGAATGAGAGGAATGATGCTCCGCCTGGAATGTGCACAGGATTAGGTGTGTGTGTGTGTGTATGTGTGTCTGTGTGTTTTTGGGGAGGAGGCCCAGCAGTGGGCTCTGTTCCCTCCCAGCCGGACACCCTGAGCCAGTCTGCCACTCATGGGGCACGTTTCAGTCAGGACGGTGCCAACTCGTGAACGCACGCACGCACACACAAACACACACACATACGCACATGCAATCCTGGCGTCCTCTCACAAAGAGGGTTAACCCTTACTGGGCTCTCAGACTTGTATCCAGGATGAACAGGTGGTCCCACAAAACATGGGCATCCATTTCCTCCTGACTTATCCAAGAGTGTGTGTGTGTGCGTGTCTGTGAGTGTGTGTGTGTGGAGGGAGGGTTAGACAGGGCAATTTTCTTTTGTGTGGGAGCACAGATGATCGTAGCTTTGGGACACCTATTGTAATCACGTCGGTTTTGTTAGGTGCCATAGAGCTGCTTGGGGGGTTCTGCCGCTCTGTGAAATTGACATCAGATGACCGTCGTGACGAGATCACGCTGCTAATGCAAGGGCCGGTGAATGTGTGCGCGCAAGCATTTGTTTGTGTGTGTGTGTGTGTGTGTTTTCATCGACACTTGACCCCAGTGCCCAACTGCACCAGCTGTCAACACTCTACATCCCTTTTTTGGCTCCTGAATCCCTTCACCCAGGATCCCTCCATTAAAGATAACTTGTATTGAGCCACGTCTAATTCCCCTTCAATCCGCCTCCCCCTCAGTCTCTCAAGTGATCCTTTCCCAGCAGTGAAAATCGAAGATAAACCACTTCTAAGGCAAAAAAAACCCAGTGTGTTCCACTCTGAATGTTGTAAATATAATATATGTGAGGGCCGCATTGCTTAAAACGTGTCTAAATCAAAACGTTCACCACCTGACTGCCCGCGATAATGCAACTTCCACTCAGCATCTAGTGGTCACAACTCAAAGCCGAGGCCTTTTACTGCCTTTGACGAGTGCAGCCTTTCAGGTGGGGTTGGAAAAGCACTCCCTTTATTTGTTCTTTTGTGATGCTCCTGCAGCTCAGCCCCAGTCAGATCCCACACTCATGGAAAATATTAGTAAGGAAAGCGAATAGAAAGAGAGGTGCCAAGGGGAAAGAGAGAGAGAGAGAGAGAGAGAGAGAGAGAGAGAGAGAGAGAGAGAGAGAGAGGATTTCTGTCCCAGTCAGCAGGTTTTAGTAAAGTCTGATTAAACGTGGTGAGAAAGCGGTTGGTGTAGTAAATGTTGCTTAATGACCTGGATATCTATTGAATACATGGAGTATTTGAGTGCAGACCTACACAAGAGCTCTATTTCCAGTGTTTTCCCTAGGTTTAGGGTAGTGGTCGGGGCAAACAGTTCGGCCGATGGGGGTAGGGGTTCGTGTGGAACTGCAGTGTGTGCTGTTATAATGGTAGGGGAAACACTGATTTCTGTGTGGAGGTGGAGTTCAGAATCAAATATCTTGCTTTGAACTTTGTTCCCATCATGACTGCAGAATGCTCACAATTTAATAAAACTGTTTGCAATCAATATGCAGTACCCGATACTAGTAATTGTAATAACTTTCTGGATGCCCAAAATCTTGCTGAAAAAGCCCACAAACACAGAAAGTTTTCTGAAATGGTATGTCTAAATATACAATTATTTCCTACTTTGCATACATTTGTCAAACAGATATCCAAAAATTGAATGAAGCCAGGTTCAAAATGTATACTATTAATTATTTTCTCACTTTTTTTCAGAATAAAATGGTGTATAAATCAGGCTATGGATGGTATTTGAACATAGTCCGATGTAATAACTGACAAGAAAGAAACTGGAAAGTTGGTTGTTAGTTACTAAATCGGAGATGTCTGGGAAAGGACAAAACAAACAAACTCATTAAGAAAACCACAAAATGACACACATTTTGAAAACACAAAATAACAATAAAGGTAAATGGGCAATACATATTGCACTCTAATTTTTGATAATTAATCACAAAATTAAATAATGAAAGTATTGCATGAAAGGGTTTCTGAAATGTTATATTTAAATATATGAATGAGGCCAGATTGATTGCTGACCAACATCAGCAGATATATCATTTTCATGCTTAATATAATACTTATTTCACAGTTACAAGTTTGGTTCATACATTTCATTGCCTGTTGTCACTGGGTTAATGTTGACGCGTATAAAATAGAAAATAACAAAATTATGGAAAAAAGCAGGCTGTAGTCGCACAGTCAGCAGTCGACTCACCTACCCCTCGTCTTTTGCTTAGGGGAGACCCCTACACAAGGAGGGGATGCTCGGTGCAAAGAGAGGGGAGGCTCAGGGCAGGGGGTTCAGGGGGGAACAGCACTTTCGTTATCCTCTCTCTCTCTCTCCCTCTCTCAGGACTGATCTGTGCCGACCAGGAGTGGAGCTGAAGCTAAGGGCTAGCTTAACGAGGCGAAGCACACCGCCACGCTGTCCAAGAACTCCCCCCACCCACCAACTGAGGTGACTAAGGGCTTTCACGGGAGAAGGGAATAGAGGGGGTGGTGGTAAGGGAAAGGAGAGATAGGGCTGGAGGGGGAGGAAGAGGGCACATCAGCTGCTGAATCACTCGGGTTCCCAGGTATTTAGTGGCAACACTATTCCTGCGTGGAGTTACCTCAAGTGGAGTACAGAAGGAAATGAGGAAGGGAAGAATGATGATGGACTAAGAGAGGCGAACTGCCTTCGGTTATTCACGCTACGATGCAATCTGTGTGGGGTGATCATGCGGTTGATCATGATAATGACACGCGCACACACACACACACACACAGCAGTTGGCTGGGGCAGCCGATAAACCTGCACGGGCATATCAACTGATAATTCCTATTTAATCCCATCAGTTGTCCTACTGGGTTACTGTTCTGTCTTTAAGTCCAAGCTGGCCGCCTGTCTCCTGTCAATTGGCGTCCACACCAGACGCAGGTAACATATAGGTATGCACCCTGTGATTCCACCTATACAGAGGAGGAGTGCAAAGAGGCCTAGGGAGGTGTGAGGAGGACGTTGGAGTCTGTCTGACTGAGCTGAGCGGAAACCCTACAGGCCTTGGAGACCCGGTCCTGACACTCTGGCATGCTCCTTAGGCCCCGAGGTTAGTTCACCCAGCATCTATTTGTTGCCCAGCTGTGGAAAGTCCTTTGCTATCATGGCAGGAATATCTAGCCACAGTGTGGATGAACATGTAGCGTGTATGTGTTAATAGCAGGTGGCCCTAAAACGCGTGGTTGCGGCTGTTATTTATTTCGGTTGATATTGAAGTGGGGTTGACGCGGGTGACGGTTAGGCTGGATCCAGTACAACGACAAAGTTAGAAAATTAATTTTTTCTCTCATCCTTTTATTCTTTACATACACACACACACACACACACACACACACATACACACACACACACACATATGCCTGTGTGTTAGCGTGTGTGCAGCTGTGTGCAGCTCTAAAGTGAAGCATTAGGAAAAAAAAAAAAACCTGAATAATTTAGAACTCACATTATTTTCTAATACCATTCTTTAGAATCTGACTGTGTCACTCTAACAAATGCGTGTGTCGGAAAGTTCAGAGGATTTTGTAGGGCGCCTGTGAACAGTGAGTGATGGCAACCAGCCAACTCTCAGCTCCCTCTTGTCTACCGACAGCTCCATGTGAGCCCTGTGCACCATACTCCTTTCTCAAAACCAACGCTGCGGCGAATTGAAACAAAAAGGCCACATATTTTATTTATGTGTCAAAAGTGCGGTGGAAAGGAGAGCAAAAAAGAGGGAACGGAGCGTATCACTCTATCCTTCGGTTGATATCATTCCATCCATGCGGATCAATTCTCCCAGACAGAGGGAGATGAGAAAGGAGCAAGCGCAAGACGGAGGGAGGAAGGGAGGAGAAGAGGGAAGGAAGGAGAGCTGAAATGGTGGTCGTATTGATTTGTCAAAGAAATACAGCGTAGAGTGTTTTGCTTAAACGTCCACATAAACCTGAGCTGTCAGAGGTGGGTGGGACTTTGCTGACATTTGCCCACGCCGACATAGATGTGGATTTTCTGCTTGGCAGAGCTCTTCACAGTCCTACCCGTCAACTTCATGTTGAAGCCCCAGTCACTCCAAACAGCATTCTGTGGCATACTGTGCATCCAAAGTCCCCAGTCTCCATGAATTTACCACATAGGCCAACCACTTTAGACTTTTCACACTTACATGACAAAAATCGGAACTCTTATTTCCACCTACTTGAAGCTTTCAACGACATCTCTCAGTGTTCCTCAGCAGATTGTGCTCACACATATAACCGTTGGTTTCATTTAAGTTCTATGAGATAATTTTCATTTCCTATCGTCACTACAATCACCATTTTCTACTAACAAATACATAATTAACGAGAAGCACGGAAATCTGATATTCACGGGACTTCCGGTGTTATGTTCTCATACTCTGCGGCAGAGTAACGGAGTATGATTTGCAACTAGACCGTGTCATCAAGTCTTACAATCATAAAGGTGAAAAGGACAGGTGAAAGGAGACACAATTTTAACTGAGACCAGAATTGAAACCAGAAGTGAGCTATTTATTTAAGTAGTGTAGGTAATGCCACAATTTGCATAATTTTAACCCTTGACCTAACCTAAACTAATATTTTATGTTAATGGTCATCCACTAATAAAAAAAAATGTTAGTAATATTATTTTTAACTTTTTGACTGAGACGAGAGAGCGAGAGAGAGACAGAGAGAGAGAGAGGGTAGTTGTGGACCTGTGTTTTATTATTGATTTATTGACAACATTATTGTAAAGGGCTGCTTTACAAATGAAGTTATTCGGTGAATTATAGAACTGATTGGCTTTAAAACAAATTTGCGTCAACTGTTAATAACCAACACCCTACTTAAAAACTTTTGCAAGATAACATACCAACATATGAGGTCTTTAATTACTCCACGAAAGAGTAAATAGCTAAAGCAACCTTAGAAAGATTCTTAAACAACAACACAACGACATTGTGTTAAGATAAAACCTCAATTAAGACCAACCACGCAAATTGAGCTGACTGTGGTGAAACTCCTACATCTAGAAAAGAGTAAGAAATCAACTTAATAGGTTCACGGAATCTGCCAGTGATCCTGTCGTGTTTATCCTCTCTCAAAACATGTAGTCAGTCCCATATTTAACTGTGGAGGGTTAGAGATAAGCTCTGCGACTACATACCGGGCAAGAGGACAAGAGCGGAGGAGGGCGATGAAATTAAGGAGCATTTAAAGAAAACTGGAGAAAAGAGCAGAGTGTGCACTGGGCCATAAAAGGGATAGTTTAACCATTGATCGAGAGCAGTGGTGGAAATGGCAGCTGTAAATCAATTTTATCTTGGAGCAGCTAAAGAGTGTTTTCTAATGAGGTTAATGCCACATAATGGCTAAATTCTTCTGCTTAAAAGATGCCCTCAAGGTGGTGGCGAGAGATAGATGTCGCCATAGAAAGCTTAACACCTCACTATTCAAAACCAAGCAGACGGAGGCCTTCTTCTGTCAGGAAAATTGTTTCCTAAGTGATGGTAATCCTTTATTTGTTTGAAGGTTTCCGGGGGTCAGTAAATCATCCAGCACACCTTTGTCTAGACAGCTGGCTGTATCGATGGACAGATAATTCTGTGGCTAAGATGAACTATGATTGATAAACTCCTCTCCGACAAAAAAATAAATAAAATACAAAAAATATTATTTTTAACAACTTTTCAAAAAAGAGCAGAAAAAGTGGATGATGAAAGCGATTTTTTTTTAACCGCTTGTCATATCTGCGCTTGGGTGGGTGGGCTAGCATGTCAAACTGGAACGGGCCTGAGTACTGAAAAGACAAACTGACCCAATAAATAGATTATTTATAGATTATAAATCAAGTTGACCTCTGGCAAATAGTAATGTTGATGAAATCCTTTGCGTTTTGGGAAATAGGGCCTGAATTGCCGTCTTGAATTGCAAGTTACACACACACCTGCTCACCGACACACACAGGTTTTCCGCAGTACTGCACACAGCACAAGACTGGAATTAACATTTAAGTGAATTTTAAACGATGTAAGACACAAATATGAATTAGATGAATTGTCTACATTCCAGACTGGCTTTCTTATGACTTAAGCGCAGGTCACTTAAGGCTTCTATGGCAGTAGGAACAAAGTAGGAACAAAGCTCATAAAACAGAAGGCCCATCAGGGGTCCAGTGCGGCCCGCTGGATGACTTTGCTATTGTGAGAATTACAGAAAGACATACATTGCATTTCTATAAAGGTAGCACTCTGTTAGTGAGTGCATGCGAACAGGGGTGCCCAACGGCTGATTGCCAAGGCAGTGCCGGTACCATCAGCTGACACCACTGCCCCCCCCATCGCCCCTAACATAGCCTTTCATTTTGCCCACTTGAGATCAAAGTGGGCCGTATGTGGCCCGTTACCTAAAAGGAGTTTGACACCCCTAATCTAGATCATGTCTGAACAGCGAGCAGGTTACACAATCAGCAAAGTTGGGTTCAGAACTACCAGAGATTGGCAGCTAAATTAGTTATCTGAACAAATCTGTGCCCATTAGGGACTGTAAGCATATGGAAAAAACAGATGGCACCATACAGAAGAAGTGGTCCAATAATGCAACAATACAGGAGAAGAAGATGAGGTTGCAAAGACAAGTGATTTAGTTTATTGATGGCTGTATAAGTGTCTGTTGATGAAGCTTGTAAGGGTCCATGGTGGGCTGATTAAAGCTGAGTTCATGACAATGTAATTCCAAGATGAATGAAGTCTCGACCATCTCCACTTTCGCTCTTTTGATGGCAACATTTGTGGGGTATATTATTCTTTCAGATATCTTATCCTGTTTTTCAAAGCTTATCCAAGGCTTGGTCATTTTGGGGAACAGGCTAAGCCAAATAGCCAACAAACAAACTTAGTTACGGTGTTCTTCCAGTGTTCACGGACCTTCTAGGCTATATAATGCCCCAAGTAATGGTATGCCATGATGTCTTTTCCAATATGGATGTGCCAGGAATACCTACACAAAGATTTGATACCCAAAACCCAATGTTTTCTTCACAACACAAGCAAACGTAAGATGCTGTTGTTTGGTGATCCTGCATCTTTACTTTTATGCGTTCGTCCCATGATTGTGCTCCTCTGCACTACTTGCTGGGTTGAGGCAGGGTTGAGTCGGGGATAAAGGAGGAAGCTTTGAGAGTCAACAAGTACCGCAACTTCAACCGATACGTGCAGGGATTCCCTAAGCATCCGGTATCAAGACTAATCACAAGCTAGCTAGCTAGCTGGCACGTCAGCAGACGCGATCAGGTTCAAATATTACATTACACAAATTACATTAGATAGTAATGGAAGCATATGGAATCATCTTTGTCTTCAGTTAGAGTGATCCGAGAGGTCTATAAGCTGTAAACTAGACTCCACAATAAGGTTGTTGACGGCTAGCGGCTCCTAATTTCGAAATGTGATGTGGAGAGTCGGTGGATACATTGCTTTACGGGAGAGGCTTGGAGGGCTCAGGTGCTGTCAAACAGGCTTAAGGAATTCTGATTCATACCCGTCACATGGATGTAGCATGAATGTGCGCTATTTAACGGTTAAATTAGTTCAATGCTGACCGCATACATCGATTGAAGTAAATCATACTCATTTATTGCTAAGTATCGAATAGCAAATCATTGATAAACAATAATGGGGTCGACATGGCGCAGGGGTAGAGAGGGTGCGCTGGAAACCGCAAGGTTGATGGTTCGAGCCCTGGCTGCTCCATGTCCCATGTCGAAGTGTCCCTGTGCAAGACATCTAACCCCTAATTGCTCCCTGGGCAAAAATGTAAGAAGCCATGGGTTCAAAATGCAATGTAAATTGCTTTGAATGAAAGTGTCAGCTAAATGACATGTAATGTAATATATTTTTTAAATAATGCTATCGTATACCACAGTGTCTGCCAACCACTCAGATGTGTGTGTATGCAATCACATTTCTTCTTGTACAACCAGCGTGTGCCATGAAACTTAAGGAAAGTTCATCTCCACAGACCTCTACCATTGATCACTGGGGCCCTAAAGCTATTATCATGATCTAATTAGGTTTAACATAAGTCTGTGTCACGGCCCGGTGCAAGGCTGCCTTGTCCCCAATTCCACACTTTCACAGCATCCCTTTTTAAAATTAGCACACATGTGCCACACATACATGCGGTGAATACTAATACTTTTTTCCCCCCAGTAACACAAAGATCCACTTTTATGTCACACGAGGACTAAGCAGTGTGAAGTGATGCAATTTGTGAGGCAGTGGACAATCTGGGGTAATCTTCTCGGTTTCCCTCTCTCGTGTCCGGCTAACAGAAATTGGCTGAAATTATGTCATATATCAATCAACAGAAGGTATGTATACTGTACATATTTTTTTAAATAAAGCAGTTATTATTGGCAGGAGTGGAAAAAAACTCCCCACTGTTGTTTTTCTGACATAGTGCCTCATCTCTTTTCTTTTGTGTCTCATAATTCTCATAAATATGCAACTTAAAGACAAGACCCATTTATCTTTATTTCCCTCTCTGGATCAGCAATGGGTAGTAGCTATAAAAATATTTAATTAAAAAATGTGTAACTTTATCTAAAGCTTTTGCCGGCGCAGAGGTATTATGTTTTTCAGGGTGTCTGTCCGTGAGTACCATTCTCGTCGATGAGACATTTCAGGGACGCTTTTAGGGAAGTCGTCAATCTTAGCACAAGCATCCACTTACTGACATAGACTTTTGATGGGCAAAGGTCATAGTGACCTCATAAATATATTTTACCCAAGAAGAAGAAGACCCAAGAATTCAGGTGTTAATTAGGATCATTTCACACAAATATCCAGGAGGATACAATGAAGAAGTGATGACATTTTGGACAGACTCAGATGTAATGTGAAACTTGACTTGTTAGCGGAGGCGTTGAACCGCAGTAATCCTACTGATTGATACATGATGTTGTTTCTGTAGTTAAAATGATTCACATGTCTCAATGTCTGTTACAGTGTAACTTAAACACTAGAATGACTCTGTAGAATGAAGCCTTTCCCGGGCCCTGTATTAATTCCTGTGAGCTATAGGTCGGAGATGATCTGAATACCCCTGCCTCAGAGTGTAGAAGGTCAAACATGTAGCCAGTGACCTAATAAGAAGACCTTTGAGGCAGTGGCCAATAATACAGCTGTCAAGAAAAGAAAAAGATTCCATACCAGAACACTGAATTTAATTTGTTTTATGTACCTTATATCTAGGCTACACTGCTTTTAATGCATCTGTGAATTACCCACTCTGACACCTTATTCATTTTCAACATGATTAGCGGTGGTGGTGTGCATGGCTGGCGCAGTGGGTGGCTGTGGCCCACTGCACACACTCATGGGCTCATTATTCCATCGCACAGGTGTAATGGAATGGGACCCCCCCCCCCCCCCCCCCAACACACATACACACACTTACAAGGCCTTGCATGTACAAACTCGAGAACATGAAAGCTTGCACACAGACTGAATGCAGTGGGCCCTCTTGGCCTCTTCACAATGCAACTTTTTTGCAACTTTTTCCCCAATGTTGTACAATCTGGGCATCCACTACAGTCTTATTATTTCAGGGCCAGGCTGAGGGACCATGCTTCACTCCCCATATAAGGGAAGACAAGTAACAAAAAAAAATGTTAAGAGGACTCTCCTTCCCTCTCCACTACTCCTGTGTCCT
This sequence comes from Gasterosteus aculeatus, assembly GCF_964276395.1. Taxonomy (NCBI): domain Eukaryota; kingdom Metazoa; phylum Chordata; class Actinopteri; order Perciformes; family Gasterosteidae; genus Gasterosteus; species Gasterosteus aculeatus. The sequence goes on from NC_135700.1 coordinate 2,230,972, forward strand.
CTGCTATTATGAACAGTGGCGGTAAGAGAGAAAGCATATACTCCATTTGAATTTGTTCATGGTTCCTGAAGGACCACTCTCGACAGACGAGGGCCCTTTTTTCTCCCACCCCCTTCCCTTTCTCTTTTGATTGATATGTGAAATCCGTCTCTCTCCGCACTCTAAAGGCAGTCCCTGTGTGTGTCTGAAAGGTGCTCATTGTTGCGCAAAGACCACTTTGTCAAGAAACAATCGTGTTCCTAAGGAAGCTGAGAATTATTTAAAAAAGATACAGACCCTTATTGTGTACATTCAGAGAACTTTAATTTTGTCTGTGAGGTCCTTTTAATCCTGATTAATTTTTATCGCAGCGGTTGTAGTTCAATGGCCTAATGTTCTAAAGGAGTAGCAAAATAAAGGAAGAATAAGAAAGGATAAAAAAACAGCCACAGGTCCGTTGGACGATCCTGAACTTAGTGTGTCACAGAGAGTGAGAAGGAAGAGTAGGGGCCTTTGTTGATGGAGACATTGGGATGTATTTAAGTTCTACAAAGGGTATTCCCTCAATGGAGGCTTGATTTCTGCTACAGGGTTTAGAAATGTGCGGCCTAAGGATAGATTTGCTATGGGATAAAGATTGTGTAGTATATTCTCTTGGGCCTCATAGGCCAACCACCCAAGTTCCAAGTCTCTGAATTGGTGCCAAAGAGGAAAGACAACAGGCGTCTAAAAAGACGTGTATCTATAGCCCGGCTAACGGCACGATTGAGCGTTCTTAATTGCCAGAATAGATCTCTCTAACCCCACTTTATCACATTTCGCCGGGGCAAACGTTCACAAAATGAAAGTCATCTTGCCTTTCTTTATGATAATAGATTGGTAACCTCTGCTTCTGCAAACTAATGGTCCGATTTGAGCAGCAGTTTGTCTTTTCATCTGAGCTGCAGGATTGTTTTGTTGTCAGCTCGCCCTCTGGCCTCTTGTAGGTTTAGACTGGATGCGAGCCTATTAGGCAGACGAGTCGACGTGTAAACACAGAGCAGCTGAAAATGTGATACTGAACTGGGTGAGTATACGAGATGTTTGCGCATTTCTTTTTTAGGAAATTAAAGCACTAGGTAAACACATTGCTTGTTTTATTTAGCTTTTCACAAAATGGTGCGCCGTCGCAGGAGGCCTGCTCATCACCATTGTGGCTGAATGGAAACTGGATCTTATTTGAGAAACGGTGGGGTGAGACCAAACAGCATGATTCATAATGGTTATTTATGTACCATGTTGCTGAGACTCAGCAGGGTGCAAAGGCATGGTCTTTACTAAGTACGTCTGTCTCCTTAGTTTCTACTCGTTCAAGCTCGTCTTCTTGATGAAATCTTCTCATAGGGATACTGAAAAAGACATCATCACTGATGTTTGAGGTTTCTGATCATCCCCAAAATAATGAGGGTGGGAGTCTGTTGCTCTCAAGCAAAGAAACTAGGTGCATTTAAACAAGTTTCACTGGTACATTGTGTTGGAGGCTGACTGTAGTTTTAGTAACCTCGAATTTGGCTGTGGATCCTACCTAGCAAGTATAAATAAACATATAAACATACACCCACTGACACCCACATCTCTTACCTCTAACTGTCCTCTATCTCTTTCTTTCTTCCTCCTCCCTTTTTTCCCCTCTGTTCTGAGATGCAGAGATCCAAGTGTGTAACGGTGCATTACTAAGGACACCTGCTCTGTTGATGTGGCCAGGCAGATTGACTGTGTACTTATGTGTGTGTGTGTGTGTGTGTGTGTGTGTGTGTGAGTGTGTGCCTGCATTTATTCATTCATCAATTTTTAGGCTGGGACCAAAATTCTTCTGAAGTGGATCCGTCCAGTTCTGCCTGAAATTATGCATAATGGGCTTTTAATTCTGAGCTGAAGCAAAGTCCTTCTCAAGGTTTAGATCCATGGTGAGGCAGACGAACCCGGCCCAGCGTGTTTCTGCCAACCACGGATATGTTTAATGTAGACCTTTGGGAGTTGGCCGGATCAAACAGACACAGGACTTTCACTGAGAATACTGCTGTTTATGTCACTTGTGGAACCAATTGGTGGCATTAATTTTTGTTAGTTAGCACTGTTGCGCTTTTTGCACGAGACATTGTGCTAAGGACTGTTGCTATTTCAGTCTTCCCAAGACTAGGAAACAAAACCACTCAATAAAATAATTTGCATCAGGTTTTTTTCTATAAATTATATAACAATAATAATGTTAGAACTACTCATTATGAAAGATGAAAAGGATTGTACATTATGGCTGTGGAAAGAGTATGTTTGGTGGCACCTTGTGACACATTGCTGAGACAAGCTCCAACCTTTTTGCATCCCTGTAAACAAGAACATAAACATGTTGCCTCCCTCCACTCATGTAATTTCATACATTTCTTTAAAAGTCCTTTAAAATCTTAGGATGGCACAATATGTCCTGTTAAATTATACCAGGCTTCTCTTCTTGCTGTGGTAGAAGCAAAGAGGATCAGGAAGGAATACTTTATTCCTGTCATTTGAATTGAGTTCTGTTATAACCCCCCAAAAACCTGTGCCCTTGCGCCCACCGCACCCCAACCTATATACAAAATAAATTCCGATTCACTTAGTATGTAGGTCACATTACAGTGGTGTCTAGCTATTGGATATGGGCTTAGATAACTGTTTGTTGAGTATTAAATGCTTTCGCTGCCTCAGCAGCCTCTGCCACTGGTATTTCTCACACAACTGTGCTACTGAAAGGAGGCAGCACCGCAGCAAAAATCATGTCACACACATGCACACGCACACACAAACGCTTTCAACCTCCTATGCTTTTCTCTGTGTACTTTAAAAGAAGGAAAATCTTGTTTGCATAAAACATTCCCTTTTACTCGTACAAATGCGTTATGCAGTCTAAAACGGACTCTGAAAGCAACCAAACGCAGCGCCTGTGAACGCGGTCTGCGTAGCGGGGCGCGGGTGAATGTGAGGGAAACCCATTGACCCGAGGTGCCAACCCAAGCACATGAAGCTCTGCTTTTCTTTCCTCTTATCCTTGTTTGCTTTGGGTGACCTTGCTCACTGGCCCCCCGATCCTGTGTGTTCACATAGCACTAGGCTAATGGCTTAGATAGGCCTTTCCTGAACTACATCCCTCTACGTTTGACTCTTCACTCCCCAATTACAGGCCTGGACTCTCTAGAACCGCAGCACCCCCGATTTTAAGATGGCTGGTTTTGAAACCGTCCGGACGCAGTTGGTCGGCAGAGTGAAGAAATCGTACCTGCTTTTATACCAGCATTATCGCAGCAAGCAGTGTGTGGGTCTGTTTGTGTGTGTTTGCTTGAGACAAAAAGGCCACGGGACCAGAGGGGCACCACGCGGTTGTACAGTTGTCCCTCTGTTGTCTTTGCATGAAATGAAAGATGCAAGAAGTGTGTGTGTGTGTGTTTGTGTGTGTGTTTGTGAGTTATCCTCCCCTCCCTCTGTCCTTTGTATAAAATGAGCCCAGATGGTGATTGATTTTTCAAGTGCGGACACCCCTGCTTGAGAAGCACCCCTCCTTTTTACACACACACAGACACACACACACGATTACGCACACACATACCCTTCTTTGTGCCGACCAAGTGAGGCACACTAACATCTCGGTGCCATCATCATCTTTGTGACTGCCAGCAACCACCATTGATCGACAAAAGTATGCATGCAAACAAACAGACACACACCCACACAAGCACAAGGCAAATAAAACCCAAATAAAATATGGAAAATCCTATATTTATTTAAATAGGAAGCAAAATGATTGTACATTTGATGCATTGAACACTACTGGCTCGACAGTAGTAGTATGAAAGTGTGTTCCCGGAAAATAAATTCCATTTTGTTGAAGATCAAGTGTGCCAAACCTGCGGAAACTTTCTGCAAATAAATACAAGGTGTGAAAAAAGGGCCAGGCATAGGATGACCTTGTGATGGAAGACTAAAAAAAGCCGCTCGATACCAACAGAAATATAGAGATAGAGGCATCATTTAAGGGAACCTGTGAGTGGTGAAAGACGAACAGAGAGACTCAGAGCGATGGCAGGCACGCAACAGCAGCCCCATTGAGCTAAAGTGGCTGTGTGGCTAAATGATGTCATTGGCTAACTAGGCGTTCTCAGGCCATTGCCTCTGTTTGCGTGACTAAATACATACAATTAAGGCCCAGGCACTTCTCAATCTCTGTGAACTCATTGTTATCCCCGGGTTCAAGTGCACTGATAATGGGGGCCAGAGGAAAACAGGCGTAGCATAGAGAGAGAGAGAGAGAGAGAGAGAGAGAGAGCTGGTGGGTAAAATAGACATCTCATTATTAGTGGCATTCTCTTTCACCCCAACAGCGTTACTAAAGCCTTGCTCACTCATCTGTCCTTTCTTTGCCTGTTTTCTTCCTCCCCCAACAATGGCCCTTTTTCTATTTCCATGACTCCTCTCATTTTCTTTATTCCCCACCTTTTTCGGTATGATTTACAGACATTTTCTCTCTGTTGCGGTTTCCCTGTCCCTCACCATTCTCTTTTGTTATGTGAGGATGCGTTGTACAGGCAGTGCTGGCTGCCGTACACTGGCTAGTGTTAGGAGAGTGTAAGACAAGCGCCTCTTTTTTTTATACCACTGTCACCCGTCGTTCATTGTGAATTGACCTTCAGGTTCTTTGACTTGTTGACTTATTGAAACTGTTATTTAGAACAATTTTAGAAAACAACAAAACAAAATCAGTCACAAAAGAAGCAGTGTAGCCCATTTACAGCAGCGGAGGTCACATCATAGTCCTTCCCCCCATGACTCACACACGATTGAGTGTAATCGTCTAAAGCGAGACTTCCCTGATGTCCCCGACACTTGACAGTGATGCCCTCAAGTCTAGGAGAAAACGCCGTAACTGGAGAACGATCGCTTCTGTCTGTCTTGAGTAACTGGATCACTACGCCGTCCTCCCTGCCCACGGGCGCACACACACACACACACACACACACACACACACACACACACACAGCACAAACATGTAGATATGCTTTGCCCGAGACACACACACACACGCAGTCAGATTTAAAGACAAGCAGTCAGGGGCAATGGAAGCAAGCTCACACACAGAAACAACCAGAGTGCACTGCTGTGCATGACATGGTGTGTGATGGGGAGGCGGGGAGAGCGTTTGCATTCTCCTCCAGTCGCCAGTGGGGCGCGGCGGCGGTAGCCTAGGTAAATGGATCTTATTTAGCGGCGCGTCAACACGTGTAAGGGGGCTTACGGCTCATTACTCTGGCCCCCGATCCTCTCCGCTCACCCACTGATGGATGGCAGGGGCTGCTGGGAGGAGGTGCATGTGGGGGGTAAACTGCACGGACATCAACCTCACCCTGCCTCGCCTCACTTTGCTCCGTGAAAATGTTATCTCATTTTCCGTGTGTCTCTGTGAAACAGGTGGCTCCGTTAATATCTGACACATGAAAAATCTTCGTAAAGACTGTATCAGAACCATGACAAAGAACAAACAGTTTGTGAAAGTATTTTGTTTGAATGCTTTGGTACACAATGAGCCACACTGATGACTTGCCTTGTCTCAGCAGGAAAAGCTTGTGTGTAATAAAACCAAGGATTTCCATTTACCTCCTTCAGTTAAAGGAATAGTTATTAGTTCTTTTTTCAGGTTTTCTCCCATGCGTGGTGTGAGGCTTAACGTAGTGAGCTTGCCAATGAGCATAGGATGTATGATCCTCATCGTGGGGTCTGGCTCGTCCAAACGGGGGGGGCAACCAAGTGCACATTTCCACAATTGTAGCAACTTGTACCCTCCGTATCTGTTATTCTGCCGAATGCCTGTGATTGGCTCAGCAGGTGGTACATCTCAGGTCAGACCTTCTGCTTCCAAGCTCACTACAAAATCAGTCTACTCTTCGTGGTGAACTTTTAAACCCTTACATTAGCTCCCTGACACTTAATTGTTACCAGCACACAAACCTGCAGTGTAAACATCTCAACCATGACACACAGCTACCATACACACACACACACACACACACACACACACACACACAGCTTCCAAACGCATGACTCGAGTCCCTCTCTCTTAAGCTTGTGGAGCGTTCCTCTCATTCATGGAAGCAGGGCCCTCCTAGTGAAGCGCTTAATTGGCTGCAGATTGCTCTTTAACCTCAGGGTTACACTGCGCACACACACTGCAGTGCGCACACACAGAGCAGAGGCAAACACACACGCACACGTACTGAAACGGCTCTTCTGCAGGCTGTTAAAAGTCTCGAGGGAAATTGAGTGTGGTTTTTGCAACTCTGTGCTGAGGTCAAAGGTCAACAGATTTGTAACAATCTCTAAGGATCTGTCAGTTGGGGCTAAGATGCCAAAGCAACTGCTGCACACACACACACACACATTTATTTGGTTGCTTATTCTGTCGTCTCTGCGCGTCTTCTCACAGCCTCAAATGTGTCTGTTTGGATGGGGGACATTTTGTGGGACAAACATCGCTGGGTTGGATCCGATGTATTCCACAAGACTTTAGAGTCGGTTCAGCCGGCCTCGGCCTTGCCAATCACCTCCATGTGCCGAGCCCAAATTGGACGTCTCAGTCCGAGTGCTGGCCATCTCAGCCCTGTGCTGGGCACACTGCTGGGCCTTTTATTTTGCTGCCCATCGGGGGACATGTGTGTGTTTCCTAATGGGACCACTGCGTGTCCTCAACACAGAAGCCCTCGCTATCGTTAAGATTAAACACTGGCTGGAGAGGAAAAGGAAATTGTGATTTTTTGTGGAGCTCTTAAAAGTGGTTTTATCAGTGTTGAGAGAGTTTTGAATCAAAACATGCAGAGCTTTGTTTCGAGATTATTCTCCATTTACCATATGTCTGGTAACATGGTAATGAAATTGGTTTGAATTTATCTTTTTATTTGTAATATTTCACGATATGTTGATCTACTCTCTCGCTTATCTCTATTGTTTATTATACATAGTGAATATGCTCTTCTTTGTCACTCACTCCCCTCTTCCAGAAGAATCAAGGTCTGTGCGTCTCTCTCCCAAATTTGCATAAAGTGACTTACTGCTAATATAATTGTTTGGGGAAAGAAACAAGAGGATGAGATTGAAAGAGACAGCGTGAGACAAAAAGGAGAAGAGATAGACAGAGCATTAGTTTTCCGAAGCAGTGAGTCCGTTTAACGTTTAAATTCTGGTTGTTGTTTTCATAGCTGAAAAAAAGAACCCTCATGCACAACTTGCTGGGTTCAAAAGTCTGATTTAATGAACAATTGCTTGCAAGCAGAAACCGTTAAGATTAATTCTTTAAAAGGAACAAAGGACCCTGGTAGAGACTAGTAATGCCTGCCAGTCAATCCATTGTACGGGCTTATGAATGATTAAGCTATTGTAGCAAACAAGGGCAGATCATATTACGGGCGCCATTTTGTCAGTTCCCCCTGCAATCTTTCAAATCTCCACAAGTCGTTCATCTGATTTATTCCAAACAGGATAATGGAGGTGTGTTTGTGTTTAGAGGTGGGTGGGTGGGCAGGGAGTAGCAGGCAAGGTGGCATCCTCAGAGTTAATACCACAAATTGTTGTTAGATTCAGGTCTCCTTCTGCCATGCGTTTTGGACAGGAAGGTAACGTGATTGGCTTTGTTCAGTCTTCCTGGCAGCCGACACCAGCTGACATCTGTTCCCTCCTAACCACTCAGACTTATCTCCATCAGGGAACACACACACACACACACATGCACTATCACACAGAACAGACATTTGCGCACACACCGATTCACACGGTCATACACACAAGCATACTTGTGTTCACGAGAAAAGAGAAAAAAAGAGAAAGCACACACATACTGCTCACACACACACACACACACACACACACACACACACACACACACACACACACGTGCACACACAAACAGATTGTCACATGTGAGCTAATTTTGTGATAATGGAGAGTTCAGTGTGCCAGTTGTATACGGGTCTCTAATAAATGTCTTCGCAAACATACCAAAAGAGTAAAAAAAAAAACAATGACCAAGTGAGTCACAAACGCAGAATATCTAAATCTACATTACTCCCAATGAGAGAACCCAGATTGGCGTAATATGCAAAAGGGGGCAGCAAGCGGCTTGATTTGCTTATGCATTCAGGCCCGATTGTGGTGGCACTGCAGATCTTATTGCATTGCTAATTTAAATTATTGGCGGCCCAGTCCATGGCAGCGAAGGCCTGGGCGTATATCTTAGACATGTGGAATCTGAAGGCAGAGTGGCATGAACACTTTTCCGGGTAGACGAATAAAGAATATCAGTCAGTTTTGTCCTCTTTTAAGCAAATAACCGTCTGGCCGGTGTATAAACAACGCCCCCTTTCCCTTTTTCTTTTTCCTCTCTGGGATGAGAGGCTGAAAAAAAAAAAATGAGCGGTTGGTGGGTGGAGATGAAAAAAAAAAAAAAAGGACGAGGTCTGCGTGTGAGGAGGGGAGGCTGTTTGAAATTAGCCTTCTACTCTGGGGTCCTGGGAAATGAATGTGACATGTCCAGATTTGGTGTTTTTGTTGCAATTACCAGCAAACACCAGATGAATTCTTTGCAAGCCATGTGTGCTGGTTTGTGTATGCATGAGTGTTTGTGTGTGTGTGTGTGTGTGTGTGTGTGTGTGTGTGTGTGTGTGTGTGTGTATGTGTGTGTGTGGTGAGCGTGCACACATATGGATGCCAGAGCATGTATGTATGTGTGTGAGTGAGTGAGTGAGTGAGCAGGTGGCGGGCATATTTGAAGATGACAGTAGGGGTCTGACCCATGCCAGGCCCAATAAAGAGGCCTTGTGATGGAGCTTGTGACACGCTGTCCCCGGGGCTCTGAGGTCTCCCTTGCCCTTACACACACACACACACACATGCGCGTAAAACACACTAGCACTTACACGCCGTGCCTCGTGTCCTTTGCGGTGCTCCCGTCGTACCGCGAAAGCTATGTCTACTTGTGAGGTCTGTGTGTGGTCCCCATCGACGACACTGTCACCACCGCACTTACTCATATTTCCAGTTCTAAAATTCATCTACGTGTGTTTTGAAATGTTTGGAGCGCTGCTTACACTTGCAGAGCCGAGCTGAATGGCTTGGAGTAGAGATGGTGTTGTGCTGTGCGTCACAATAAACTAGAAAACCACAGCAGAGAACGCAGACAACTCCTATGCATGGTCATTCCATAATGCAATTGGAAAACCGCATCTCTCAAAAGTCTTAGGGATTGTGTGGGTGATGGAGTGCGGTTGTGTAAACTGCTTATCCATAGGCCGTGTATTGGGTACAGTAGAGGAAATTTGCAGAACCGGACGAGAGCACGAGAGAGCAAAGCAATGTACTGCTGTGGGAGGGGGGAGCAGGAGGACACACTTAAGATACATACAAGAAAGGCCCAAACAAAATAACTTTAGGTGTAGGCTTTTGTAAAGTACAGCCTTTTGTATAGTATTCCTGAATACAATGTGTATACTAATGGTAATGCAGAAGGCTCCAGACTCCATTCAAAAACTTCACTTTTTGTCTTACAGAGTTTGGCAGTTGTTACCTGCTACGGCTAGTTAGTTGGTCTTTTTGTGTGACTTTGTTGTGTTTGAGTGGCTTGTTTAAATTACCCAAAGTGACATAATTACATTAATTAACAAAACTAACTAATAAATCAAGGCAACGGTAGATTGACAATCCATTGAGGGGAGATAAATTAGTGAAAATGGTCCAAATGAAACTTCCTCTGATGTCCCCACCATTTCCAGCAGGTAATACACTGACTGGGTAATATACATGCAAACCCCACCTCAAAACACACAAACTATGCATTTAACTAGTCTCATATCGTTGGTTTGATTTTCCACAATTGTCCTTGCACCCTCTGCCATTTTCAGAAATCATCATCGGATAAAAGATCAGTTACTAAGTAAGGTCCAAGGTAGATAGTTTGATTTTTTCCCTTCTCCAGTACCAAATTCTGCTTTCCTTTGAACTGAGAACCTGTGGAAAGTATCATTGATTTTCATAATTTCCACACAACAGTTTTAGCTAAACCACTCTATCAACACTTTTTAGAGCTCAAATTGATTTTGAAAAATTTAAAAATAACCCTACTCCAATTGCTAAACATACTCTCAGTGAATACACCCATACAGGTAACATGTGGAAGGGCAGGTTAAGAGTGGCTCCATCATAGATCAGCATGACAGTTACCTGTCAGATAAACAAAAAAAAATCCATCTTCACTTTGTCCCTCTCTCCATTGGGAGAGCAAAGCGCATTGTATGTATTTCACCGGGTATGACCGAGGCTGCACATGAGCGTCTGGCAACAAAAATAAAAAGGTCCTTGACACCAGAATGGCAGCTGTGGACTGACTGAGAACTGCTTGGGTACCCAGAATACATGGAACGTGATGTCAGCAAATAATGTACATGTGCCAAGCTGTTGTTTAGGGGACAATTTGGAAGTTTCCACGTGTTGCTTCATGTAGATAAATGGTCATGCGAGCACAACGCGAGGCTCAGCGTCTTTGCGTATTCTGCAAATATGAAGCATCAGGCATACATATAATTTCAAACCCTGTATATTATTGTCTGCATTCTCCAGCTCACAGTGCACATTACCAGACATCAGTCTAGAGCTAACCCTAAAACTCATCAAGCTCTTACGCCATCCATTCCTTGTATCCTCGTATCTAATAATGACGCAGATGGTTTTGCATTGGATTAGTGGACAATCTGCTGTGTTGGGTTTTTAAATAACTTACCTTCAATAAATAGATGTCCAATTACAAATTCTCTCTTAAACCAGTCACGTCACATGTTTAATCTCCGTAGTTAGTTGTGTCCTTACTGACAGCTGATTTGGCCCAATTTTTCCTTTTTCCACTCTAATTTTCTCACATTTGGTCATGATATTCGGCATCAACCATTACCATTTGTGTAGCTTACATGAATTGGAATTTTCTTACTCATGTTAAAGCTGTCGCTACAGATGTTAGTTGTAACTTTTTTTTATAACCACTCAAATGATGCCTCACTGTGAATAAATTAGGTCTTAGCAGGCCACCATATGTAAATGCCTTTAAAAAGAGGAGGAACTGAACCGGCCTTTCGGTTGAATCTTCCAATTATTCCACATCTCATTTGCAGCCACAATAAACCAAACTAAAAAGCCTTTTCTCTCCTTTGCACGCAGAGTTCAAATTGCTGGGCAACAAGAACTGCAAGATTACATCAACTGTGTATGGCATGCATGCACCATGCACGCAGGCGTTGCAGTTGCAATCATCCATTTTGTCATTTTCGATGCCTAATATTTCAGACCTGAAACAGTTTTATTTCTGCATTGCTTCTTTCCCTCGTTATCTCCTTCGTAATGCTTTGTGTCCTTTGCTATTGTTTATCTTCATGATTGGATTTTTTAAAGGGAGTATCATGCTCTCTTAGGAACTTTATTTTCAGTTTAAGTTACAAATTTTGTACTTCCGTCTTGGGTTTAATATAACGTGGCTTAGGGACTGTGTATATTTGCACTTTGTCGGTTGTCTCCGGGCACTTTCAGAGAGGTAATACGGTAAAACAATTTCAAATTTAGCAAAGTAATGTGGGAGAGGAAGTATTAAGTGGGGCAACCTAAAGAGTGTCTCATAGCAGCTGTGAGTGGAAGGATCTAATGTAACTGATAAAGAGCTTAGCTGATAATGGCATTTACGGTTCAATATATACTGTGTAAAGGTAGCCGAGCAAAATCTTTTAAGTAACAGATGACATATCAGATGAGGAATACAATATGAGTAGGCCATTTAAAAAAAACTATTAATTGAAGTTATAGTTATAAATGATATTGATTACCTTCACAGCAAATACAGTGCCGTGTGAAACTGCTTGACCCTTTTTCAGGTAAAAGAAAAAAATGTTTTAAATCTCTCACATACCTTTTGGCTAACTGCAATTTTTTTGATTCTAATTGTATTCTTTAAGCAAAGTCTTTTGTTTGGACTTCTCAACGGAGGGGGTGACAAGCACACACCTTTGTTTTACTTTCACATCAACAATTTTTACACTTAATTACTTAAATAATCAATTACAGGAACTGAATTTTCAAGGCACAGCTCAAATTCACATAAAACCAATTTATTTATCACCCATGCTGATGACATTTACTTGTATGGCATTTAATAAACAGATGCTCAATACCGAAAGAAAGGGAAATACGGCTGGTTTGTGTAGCCTCAAGTGTAAGCTGTAAGATCAACTTTTTCTTGCTGTAACTCGCACCAGTTTAAATCAAACCTTTATTGCCATTAGGCCATCACTTTTATGTCTCCTACTTTAACTTTGTATCTGAAATATTTATTCTCTTTAATTTTTTTTCGTTTCAGTAATTGGTAAGTGTCTTTATTTGACATTTTTAATAATAAAAGTAATTGAAAAAATGTTGACCTCAGCTCGCATCACCTAAAACTGTACAAGCAGGATTACTCTGTTAATACTCATGCTTTGCAAGTCTGAAAAACACAAAAAGCTCAATGTGATAAAGCATGAATTTAAATCACTCTCCCTCCCTCCCTCCCTAAGTTCTGTCGGTAGAAAAAGTGTGAACTACCGAGCGTCCAGCAGCTTGTACCACAAAGGGCACATGTTATTGAAGAGAAACAGTGGAGCCAGTTAAAAAGAGCGAGTGAGAGGGGGAGAGTAAGTAAGCAAAGCTGTACAGTGATTTGCCATTTATAATAGGCCTGCAATGGTAGATGGTGGCTGGCAAGGACCTTTTTTTCTTTTTTTAAAAACACAATCTGTGCCTGCGGTCGGGGCGATGCATCGCTAATGACAGAAAGCCAGAGTGGTGTGGAAGCACAACAGTGCCTGGTGGCTACAAGGCAAGCACTCAAATAGGTTCTATCTGATTTCAGATAGATGATGTTTCATGGGAACCGATCCTAAAATTTCGGGCACTTTCTATTTTAAATGCTTATCTTCACATGTGAAAAATTGTTAGCGAAAGTCATGTTGCACATTAAGGCCGTTGAATGCATTGCCAAATGCCACATTTAAAACCTTTGTTTATTCGTCGATATGCCACTGAGCCCCTCGCTCTTTGCCAGTAAAACTCTGCTCACACACATATGCACACACTCTGCACACACTTTCCATTAAAAACACTGAAGCAGTTGGAGGTGGTGGTCTCGGAGAAGCAGTGATGTGCAGAAATATATTTATTAAAATAGAGATCTTATCCAAAAATGATCAAAGGCTACCTCTCACCCACTTCTAAAATAGACCTTAGGATAATTACACCCAGCTCAAAATGTGGTCGACCCCCACAGTCCAGTGATGTGCTACCGTGGTAAAATACGGTAGCAACACTGAAACCAAATTAAACCTGTATTATATTTGTAACATCAGCAAAAGACACTGAGCTAAACAGGTGACAACACATTCAACCCCAATGCAGTTAGACATGCATGCAAACTGACGGCCGGGCTTCGGGGTTGCAGGCAATCAGACACCATCCATCCATCCATCTGCAAACCGCTTATCCTGCACACAGGGTCACGGGGGGGGGGGCTGGAGTCTATCCCAGCCAAGTGCAGGCAGGAGACAGGGTACACCGTGGACTGGTTGCCAGCCAATCGCAGGGCTAACACAGAGACATACAACCATTCATACAATCTAGAGTCCCCAATCCCCCACTCATTCATGCAATTTAGAGTCACCAATTAACCTGATCCCCAGAGCATGTCTCTGGACTGTGGGAGGAAGCCGGAGAACCCGGAGAGAACCCACACAGACACGGGGAGAACATGCAGACTCCACACAGAAAGGCCACTGGGCGGAGTGGAACCCAGGACCTTCTTGCTGTGAGGGAACAGTCCTAACCACCACACCACCGTGCCGCCCTTGTGATCGGATGCCGACTAATAAAATAGTGGGGGAAACACTGATTGTTGACTGACGTTTTCTAGGGAGGAATATCTTACCAACGCATCCAAAAAATCAAGATCATTGTGTAACCACCACTCGCTGCATCCATTCGGATATTACACATAATGACACACAACCCATATTACTATAACGGGATCCCACCCAACCCAATTAAAGCAGTGTTTGGACCCTGTATGACTTGCATAGCAGGTTGGCACTCTAAAAAACAGAGTGGTTCTAAAACCTCTAGTTGGTGGTCAAGTACCATGTTAATCGGCACTATGCCAGTATTTGCTTACCCCTAGTCTGCCACAACTAGTTCTTACTCCCAAGTTGTCATTTAGTAACTCTTGTCAAAAAATGTACGGGCCTTGTATGTAAATTGCGGAACAATTGATAGACCCAGCCTCACATTGCAGGGGAGGGGCTCTTGGCTGGCCAGAACAGGACCCAGATATCCAGCCATGGATACGTTTTTTTGATAAAGAGTCCCAGCCCATCAGCTCACCCCATCTCTTCTCCTTCCCGATGCCTCCTCCATAAACAATGAAAAGTTAATGAAGAGGTAACTTAATGATGTAATGAATATGGTGGAGCCCAAGGTCAAAGCTGGATACCGTCTGGGGCTGGGCACAAATGGGGGCCAGGTGATAACACACACTTTTAAATGCCTGTCTCTCTAACTGACACGCACACACAATCACAGACACGCACACACAATTACAGACACACACACACGCACACACTCTGTCTCTCTCTTAATGCAGTTAGCTCAAGATAATGTTAGTCAGCTGGCTTTGATCAAACAATAAAGCATTTGCAATTGTCTCCAGATATGTGCTTTGTAGCTTACATATGTGTATATCTGTATGTTTAGTGTGGGGTGGAGGCGAGCTAGCATAGTTGTTTGTATGTGGAGGGCTACGGATGTTTGAAGTTCTGCGGGTGTGCCTCCATGTTGATTTAATTTTTTTTACTTTCTGCATTTGCAGCTGTGTGTGTTTGTGGCTTTTGCTTTCTTTCCTGTGTGCACACACACACACTTGTGTTTGACAGTGCAGCGACTTGTTCTCATGTGGAAGCTGGTGATTAAAAATTGAGAAGGTTTGAATGACACTATGGAGAGTTTGGCAGAGCCAGGTAGATCGATAGAGCTCTTGTGAACGGCTACCAGCATTTCTTGCTTGGGCTTAGGAGGACTTGGCCCATTCATTTACATTGCCTTGCAACTACGTCACTAGAAACTAATAAACGGAAGGTCTTCTACATTCTCTAATAGAAGATTATGAAAATATAACGCATACTTCTCATTAGAAATGCCATCGAAATGCATACAAATGCTGATGCTTTCTTAAAATATTGTGTTTTTCACAAATCATTTTCTTTTTTTAGCTGAGGGAAACTTGATAGTCACGTGACCTAGTTGGAAACGAAACGTTGTATTCTCACGCTTTATCCCCAAAATCGTGAGAATACCACGTTCCACAACGTAGCTATTACACGTTTTGCTCTGAGACTGGGTTGGGTTATTTTATGCATTCTTTTCCATGCGTCCCAGCACAGCGTTTGCTATTGACCTACCTTTGCACATATGTTAGAGAATTCACGGTAAGCCAACACTTTGGATCATTGAGAAGTGGAATCAAAAGAATGGGAAAGGACAATTGATAGAAAACAGAGGGATGATGAGAAGGGCGTCGGAGTTCTTAGTGTGTGGCTTACCCAGCAGCAAGGTGCTCTCTGCCTTCGATCTGTTTGGCCTCCGCTGAGCTAAAGAAGTGCCTACACCTCACTTCATCCCCTCACAGCCTCCACACCACAACTTATGGGGGAGGGGAGGAGGATGTTGTGGGTGGGCTAAATGGAGAGGATGGAGAGGGAGGTGAAGGGAAGGAGAGGGACATTATAGCAAGGAGGGAAGAGGAAGCACTGGAAATGGTTGGAGTAAATTTAAAAGAAGTGGACGTTGTTACTGTCAGAAGTTAACTTAGAGGTTAACTTCGTGGTAACTCCTGTACAACTTTTGCCCGTGCAGCAATTGTTTAATAGCAGGTCTTAAACAAAAAAGACTTCATTTTATTGCTCAATAATCAATCTAGATATTTGCCCACATCCTAGAGCCACTAGACTTGAATCATTTCAAGCTTCAGTTCATGAACTTGACTTGGTTTCACACTGGACAAGAACGGTGGCCTCGAATGTGAAAGTCCTCTGTTTGATTGACCCCTCAATACCTACTACCGACTCAGACTTTGTCCCACACGTTACCTGACCTCCTTAGGAGTAGCCCTCTAGGAGGGATCAAATATCATATATTCCTTAATGAGCTTTTCTAGATTTATTCATGATGTAAAGTAGGAGTTTGTATGCAGAACATCATCAACATTTACAGCGCTGGTGAAGGTGTTACCAATGCAACTCATTGATTCTTGAGGCCCTAGGTCTTTTAACACAGCAGAGTCCATGGCAACCCTCCATAGAAATCCCTCTGTTGCCGTAGCTCTTTGGCAGCAATACCTGCTTGCACTGTTCGCCCTGAGTTACTTTCTCTTCCACGCACGCATGTCATGTCAATCGCTGCTTACTGAAAGTACGCCATACTAAACTTAGCTTTCCTGAGACAATCTGTGATCCATCTAATCTGCTGGACAGTATGCATGGTAATGCACTAGCACTGTAAGATAATATATTATAGGCATGGGTGCTCTATTATTAGATGATAAGAATAGAATATCTGCTGTGCAGTGTTTTATGAAGGTCAAAGAATTGAGTCAGAAGTAGCTTAACATCAACCTCGACTGTTTTGCATATTATCGTACTATCACGTCTAGTTGCATTTTAAAACCCCTGTCTCTTAGATGGGATGTAATATGCATTCATGGGCGCTAACTAAAAAGCAGACAACAGATAAACATGCATTTTCTGGTCATCACGAGCAGAGAGCAACAGAGGAAAGTCCGAAATGTAGGGATGTGTGGAAACGTAGCTACCAATGCGCTGACACTGTGCATCACTTCCTCTCGACCAAGATATCAAACCCACGTCTTTATAAGGCAATGCTGCATATTGTGCAACGATTGCGATCATGCACGATGAGAGTGCTGCACTAGAAGGAGACAGCATCCAACTGCATGCCCTCGGCAAATAACAGCGCGCTCGACACACGTGGAACGCTCATATGGCGCGGCCCGATCACCTGAGTTGTATCATGCGAGGGTTGCTGGGTCGTTTTGCAGCATTAAACAAGTGCTGTGGTTTGGACACGAATTGTACAATGTAACTTGTAAATCACGCAGGGATCGTTCTTTTGGCCCTGGCAAGGGCTCCAGGTTCGCACACCACTTCTGTAAACCGGTTCTCCCTTGGACCCTCGCAACTTCAGCACGAGTCGGCCAACGTGTGAGACACTCTGTTGCTGCGCGTTGGTATGTGTTGGGGGTGCGAACGTGTGTGCGCAAGGTTACCGGGCCTGATCCATTTCTAAAGAGAGCCTTGTTGTAATCAAAAACAAAAACCGCTCAAAGTGTATATTCTTCCAAAGTCCCCCTCCTCCCTGCTCCCTTCCCTCTTCTCAACCCTCCCCTTGAAGTATGAAATAATATTCTGTGTGTGGGCCCCGGCCGAACGCTGAGAACGCAAACATTTCACAATAAAGTTGTTTAAATAAAGGCCTTGGCATAGATGGCCGGGAGATAGAGGACATGCTGCGTTAATCACAAGCGCCCGTTAAAATAAACCACCGGCGTAAAATATGACTCTCCCTCTCACATTCTCAGGGATTTGAACCTATAAAAATGTCAGCGAGGTGTGCACCTCAGAAGTGCTGTTTAGAGACCAAACACAACAGCCATCCTTCTGGTTGGAGATCGGAGAAAGAGAATGATAGACAAAGAAGGAGAATGAGGCGAAAGGGGGTAAGGGGGGAGGGGGCAGCACGATCCACCAAAAAAACAAAACACAACATAGCTCTACAATCAACAAAGAAAGCAGTGTTTACTCTGCGTTTATAGACTTATGAATTCTTCTCGCCCTCGCCTTGCTGTTGCGTGGCATTAACTGAAAAGGGAAAATAGAGCAGTTAAGCTCCCCGGGTTTATTATTCTTCAAACTGGTGTCTGAGAAGTAATATGCTTTAAAGGCAGGGTACATGCTGGTGCTCTGCTGCTCTGTATCTGTTACAGCTCCTCTCCCTCGCCAGAGCGCCCTGTGAGTGAAGTTACATCACCGATAGCCGTGGAGAGATGGATTATTTTTCCTGAAGCGTGGACTTAAGTTTCGGCTCTCTGCTGCTGGGTGGCCCACTCCTCTTT